>NC_051160.1:120866397-121135852 GCF_013339745.2 Dermacentor silvarum | reverse complement strand
TGTAGCCCACAGGTAAACGACGATCGATGAACGGCTCCTCGAAGCGCTCAGCCGTGGGGGGTCGTGTGACCGAGTGAAGTGGCTGAACCTGCTGAACAGGAGGAACAGTTGCCTCTGCGTGAAAACCGGCCTGGGGCGAGGGATGTTCCTCGTCGTTGTTCGGGCGTAAATGTGCCTTCACGATGCCATGGAGCTCCTCTGTGGGTGATGTCCGTGACACATACGGACGGTTGCCACAGAGCGCATGATCCTGCAGGCGCCGTGTGTTGCGGGGAATAGGCAGCAGGTTGTTGCATGACGCTGCACGCAAGTACCTCATGTCGCCGCAGTTCTTCACGCACGATCTGCCGTATAGTGGATGAAAGATCGGCGGACGGGCTCTCATCGACGCTGGCAACGGTTCTCACACTCGCCAGTCGTCCAAATTTTGGCGCAATGCGACGAGTCTTCAATGTCTCAAACGTACGGCAGTGGCGTACGACATCTGAGACAGAATCAACGTGTTCCCTGCCTATAAGGAAATTGTAGACATCTTCAGCAATTCCTTTAAGGAGATGTCCGACTCGGTGGTTCTCCGACATCTGTGAATTCACTATTTTGCACAGCTAGAGGATCTCTTCGATGTACGTAGTGCACGTTTCTCCAGGAGTCTGAGCTCTTTGAGCTAGGGTTCGCTCCGCGCGTTTCTGTTTGGCGTAGGAGTCTCCAAAACACTTCTTCATTTCTTCAACGAAGCGCTCCCACGTTGTCAGGGAGTCTTCGTGATTTTCAAACCGCATCAGCGCTGTTTCACTCAGAAACAGTACGACATACTCAAGCTGAGTGACAGAGTCCCAACGGTTGTAGCGGCTCACCCGCGCGTAGTGTGTCAGCCACTCGTCGACATCTTCGCCCGCTTTTCCCGCGAACGAGCGTGGTTCCATGGAGTGCTGCAACGGTCGAACTGGCGTTGACCTTTGAGCTGGTTCACATGGTGCTGGCATTTGTCCACTTCCGTCCTGAGACATGATGAACGTCGTTGGCGAGAGACCGGCAAGACGGCGGCTCCGGCGAAGTTCGATATGTTGCGGCTCCGTAGTACGTAGTGTCGTACCCAGCACGTCCGCCACTCTGATACGCCAACAAAAGGCGTTTATTAATAAGCCAAGTAGAGTGAGTCGCCACTAGAGCACTGCACGGGCCGATTTTTGTGGCCCGGGCCCGGCCCGGGCCCGTTTTTACATTGCGCGGCCCGCCCGAGCCCGATCAAAACTTTTATGGCGAGACCCGGGCCCGGCCCGGGCCCGGAAATAATCTACGTTACCCGCCCGGCCCGACCCGCCACCCCTTTACATTAAGCCCGAGCCCGGCCCGAGCCCGGCTTAAAACTGGCCCGAACCCGGCCCGAGACCGAAAAATACATGTTTTTCAGAGTTGAGAAGCCCGAGAATAACTCGCAGAAAACCCGAGCCCGGCCCGGGCCCGCGTCAAAAAACTCGAGCCCGGCCCGGGCCCGGGTCAAAAAGCACACGCCGTGCCCGAGCCCGGCCCGAGCCCGTGAAAAAACTGCTCTACCCGGCCCGGCCCGGCCCACGGGCCGGGCCGGGCCCAGACTTTCGGGTAAGCCCGAGCCCGTGCAGTGCTCTAGTCGCGACTGCCTGGATCAGCTGAGTGCCGATTGAGATTCCGCTAGCGAGCCGCACGTCAGCTGCTTTCTCCACCCCTCTTGGATGCCCCAAATCTTTTTGAGGTTTAAACCCAGAACGCACGTAAGAGTGTAACAATATATATATATATATATATATATATATATATGTCTCAAGATAAACAATTCGTGTCTTTTCTTTCTCAAATTCCTGTGATCCCCCATGTGACATGTTCATATCACTTGTCCTGCATAGCCTTTCGTGCATCTGGACGGCCGACAGGCATGACCACCACGTGTTCATTTTGATTTTTATACTAGGGCGCAAAGCCACAACGGATAATCCGCCAACAAGCGGGCGGTACGTAATGTGCCACCAAATTGCTGTTTGATTTGATCGCCATGTGTTGATCATGAGTAATAATGAAACGCTATGACACATAGCCAGAAGGGACGGTTGGCCTACATGTGGCCGCTACATACAAAATAAATAAAAATAAAATGAAGGTATCATATAAGCAAAATGATTAATATAAGATTTGTGGCATCTCCTCGCACGCGTTGGTTAGATCACAAGTGCGCCAGTTTCTATTACGGCAAAGGCGCAAGAAAGAAATAGGCAATTATAGCAGTTCAAAAACTGCTCCACGAAAGTTTAACTTCGCATAGTTTCGAACATGTGAGGTGGGTCAGCGTAAGGTTTTTGACGTGAAACCTCTTTATCATCGATGAAAGGAGGCCACTTGGTAAAGCCGGTGCAAAGAAAACAAGTTACAGCATTACCAATTAAATACTTATATTTGCAACTGTACCACACACCGACATCTTAATTTGATATTGTTGTGTAGAGGCGAGAAGCCATAATTCGACCTTGTATGTGGCGCGTGCGGAGATGGCGCAGCTGTGGCACAAATCCAGCTCACACCATCTGATCGTGTGAAAGTTCAGCGTAGCGCGCGGCGTTCAGAGAGGCCTAGCATTGCAGCACATTTGTCCATCCGACTAGGAATAGTCATGTTTGAGAGAGCTGACTGTATCGCAGTAGCCGATTTGATGCAGAAAGTTCGCGCTTGCTTGGCTGGGCCCGCCTACGTTGGACACGTGTGGTCGAGCAATGACGAGAATCTACTCGGACAGCAGTACAGAGGAGGACAACCCCTTTGACCTCTGTGGAACGGGTTCGTATTATTAGGGAGCGCAAGCTGCAAGTGCAGGATCCCCAACCATGTATGAGTGCGACGTGCTCTAGCGGCGCAGGCGAGTCTCCAACGCCACCAGTGTGGCGGACATTTATTTACTCCAGTGCCTAAACACCGTCTGGAAAACAAACGGGCCACCTAAGAATAGGGCGAAAGCATGACTGGAAAATTTGCCCGTGCGATGCCCATTATCCACGAAATAAGATAGGCATGTAAGATTTAAATGGAGTGAATTATTTCAATGTGTGTATTTGCTTACGTCATCTCTGTACCATAGTGCCCATACACCCTCGGCAGTACCTTCAAGACATCTTTTATTTCTTTCTTTATCTGCGATACTGCTGGCCGTAACGCCGTTACAGGGTTTGTTTCAAGGCATCACAAATACAATTTCAGTGTTACAACGATAGGTTGTCGAAAATAGAAACGGGCTGTTACAACAGTCAATTACATCAACCAAGTGTCAGTAATAGAAGACGGGTAAACTCATATTTTGAACGGTAATCAAAATAGAAGGTGGGTGTTACAACAATAAATTACGTCGACGAAGTGTAAGTGATAAAAAAAACAGATAGAATGCCAATTTGTAGAGTAGTCTACCACTTCGGCAATCAATTTTCTAGCCTCTGATTCATAAAGAACACTCGAATTCATAAAACAAACCATACATGGTGATATGGTAGCAGCTCATAAAAGAGAAGCTAAAAAAAAGAAGAAGCATGTGTATTATGTACAAGAATGAAAGCGAACATTCAGTTTTGTAATTATGTCATTATGCATATTTCGAAGGCTTTAACTGAAGTGCACTGCATAACTGATGATGGCAGTGCTTTCCAGTCTTTTAGGGTTCGGGGTAGGAATCAATTTGCATATGCGTCGGTATGTAGCTGTGGCAAAACGAACGTCCAGTCATGTTTTTTTTTTCCTAAGAGTTCGCTTTTGTCACGTACATGTCAAATACGCCCCTCTGGCTGCGTTTCTCGTACAGTCTATCCGATTTTTTAGATCAGTACGTTGATATGGCTTGCAGCGAAAGCTCGCTTTAATTTTCCAATTACGACGACGCCACTAAAATTAAAAGTACAAAATTTTTATTGCATTTTGCTAATTAGCGAATAGTTTACCCGCATCATCCTTCACCCTCTGGCTGCCAACACTGACACATGTCTTCATTGGAATCGCCCAGCAATTTCCAAAGCGCTATATTTAAATGTTACATAAATTTTTGTAGAAGCACCCGGTATGGAAAGACCCATAGGAGCTGTAGAACGCTTATATAATTCCTTACAGCCCTTCTCAAACAAAGAAATAATGACTCCGATTGTGTGGATGGCAACGGAAATTTAGTCTGCTTTAATTTTCTCGTCCTTTTATCGCGCAGCTCTTGGGCGCCCGTTTCTGGGTTGAGCGCCGGCGTCGCTCGGCGTAACCGCATGGAAGCGCTCGTACCACTGCTCCCGCGTTCGTCGTCGATTACTGGTGCGTACCACACCACTCGCACGTCTGCACTTCATGTACTGGTTAACTGTCCCTCACTCACGGTGGACCTCGACCACCTCGTTGCGGAATTCTCCGTCTTCACTCTACGTCAGGTGACGCATTGCGGCCCCAATACCTTTTACCCGAGCCAGGTTTAGTATCCCCGAGATCAATGGAGGGATCACCCGCAGGAGAAATACCAATTTCATTTCACGCGATTAACTCCTGTCAGCACACCTTGCTCGCACGCACGCGCATCACATATACAGAGACGGATCCTTCGCCAACCAAGCGGCCGGCGCCGTATTTGTGGCGTTTGATCCGACTGGCCGCCGTACTATGGTCTGCAAGTTCTGCCTGCTGAACGCCACTAGTGCGTATAGCGCTGAGGTGTGTGGTGTATCGGAGGCACTTGCATATGCGGCATCTGTACACGGCACAGCTCCTGTGCACGTGTATAGTAATCGCTTGTCGCTGTTAAAATCTCTCTCGCGGCTTTATTGGACTGATGAGCGCGTGTGTCTGATCAAGCGCGCTTTACATTTATTGTAAATTGGAGTCGCCAAGTATTCGTGCACCACGGGGGCGCGCGGTGGGCAACGAACTTGCCGACGGGGCCGCGTCGTCTGCGCGAACCACCGGAATGATTCCGCCTAGTGTCGCTTCATGTCGAACGATCCGCAGCCGCCTCCATGCCACCGCCAACAACCCGTGGAACAATTACTGGCAGCGGTGGGGAGGGGGGGGGGAGGGGGTGAGCTGGTACGTCCCTATATAACTGGGTGGGCCGTGTGCGCGCTGTTCCATCATTGTTTTTCCCGAACCACCATCTAGCGCGTCTCATGACGGAACATGGACACTGCCCTCATTATCTGTATACCTTCCACTTACGTTCCCCTAATCTGTGTGCGTGTGGGGAGGAATGCGACGGCGTGCTCCACTATCTCACCACGTCCTCGCGCATTGCGCACATTGCCTCCCAGTTACGGGCAGCGTGTCACATAAGCAATATCATGCCAGCCATGTTCACTATGTTCCTTCGAAGTAGGCGCTCAGGCACCTTACTCCTGCAGCTGGAGTACGCCATTACATCACTCGCACCTACTGTACCGAGCCTTTCATCTCTTCCTGACGCACATTACAACCTCGTCCTATTTTACCGCAAGATGATTGCCTAGCAACCACCTAGTGGAGCGGCGTGTGCTTCGCCCCTCTCCGTGCCGCGCACAGGTTATCTTGACATAGGACGTTAAGGAGAGGGAAAGTGAACGTGCGCTCGGCTCGGGAGCAAGAAGTAGAAAATGAGAGCGAGAGATAGAAAGCATTTGTAGCAGCACCAACGAGGCAACGCGCAGAGCTGCTGCCGATGACGTCCGCGTTGGCCCGTTTCCCCGTGTTCACGCCTAACGCGCGTGGTGAACGTGACTGCAGCAGCCGCCTCTGGCGGCGGCTCGGCAGGTTTCGCCCAGCCACGCCCCGGCAAGTGGGGGGGGGAGGGGGCGCATATTGGCCGTGACGACACCGGAGAGATAAATCTCGGAGCTGCCGACAGGGCGGCAGAGCTCTCGTTGACTCTGTGACGAGTACCTGTACCCTTGACATCGGACGATGAAAGAAGATCCGGACACCCGATGACGAAGTGCTCATCTTGAAGCGCGTCGTGCGGCCAAGCGAGAATCTGCCCGTCGGCGGCGAGCCGATTCGGAATACAGTGCCTAGTATCACTCCCTATCAAAACTTAGCCAAGCCGGAAGAAGCTAGGTGCACTACTCCAGCCTTGCACCACTAGTGCAATCTGCCCATGTTTTTAAGAGCAAAGCTGTTTAGGCCAGCCGTAATTTGTGGTTTGTATCAAGAAACTATCAAGAAATGAAATAATAAACTTTCTTGCCGAGGCGGGATTAGAGCCCGCGACTCACGGTCCCAAGGCGAGCATCGTAACCACTAGGCTATACAGCCACGCTTGCAGAACATGCATTTATGCCAACCATATGATTGCGTTCGAGCGTCGTTGTGTTTGTCCACAGCTGGCGCGTTCGCACGCTCGTGCTCTGCGAGGTGAAGAAAGGTTTTGCGCGCTTAGAGAGAGCATAAAGAAAATGAGTGCGAGAGAAAGAGGCATTCACGGAGCAGTTCTGCTGGAAAGCGTTGTCGGCATTGCAACGCGGTGAAACGCGGTGTCGATGTTGCAAGCTGCGCTATGCAACGCACAGTGAGGGTCATAAGTGCCAGACCCACAAAAAGAAATTGTTATCATCATGAGTAATAAGATGAAAAGTTCGCGCGCACTTCCGGAAAAGGCTGGGCTACGTCGCCCAGCTTCGCTGTTTACAAGCGGTTCACGGCCGAGTGCAAGGTTAAGCGTTCTTTAAATGCGAAGCATTTCTTGGCGAACATTTGCCGCTTTCACAGTACCTATCTATCAAGCCGCCAACGCCTTGGTGCTTTCATGGTCTTGTCGTTAACTTGGTATTTACCGAAATTGGCACAGTATGACAAGAGTGTATGACGAACATAAATGATAGGGTATGACATGAATGTCATGACATTTGTGTCATGTAGGTCATGAAACAGCTGGCAACGTGGTCGTTTCTCATGGTCGTTTCGTTAACTTGGTAGGTACCAAAAAGTCACAGGCCTGCGCGGCACCCGCAGCACAGTCACAGCGTAAGCTGGTGGAGCGGCTCAAGAGTAGCTCCAATTTCGGAACCACGCACACCAGGGTCTTCGCGACAAAGTATCTTCGCCTCGTTCTGACGGGAACGATCTGAACTGTCCGCCCGGCGTTGATGGCGAGCTGCGGCTTGTAATGCTCTCTGCACAGCAGTCTGCTGAACCCGATGATGCCTGGTTGTAGCGGCGCACATAATACAGTGCATAGAATATACTGTACACGTAGCTCTACGATTGGCTTCTTCAGCAGCGGTTCGTACCGTGCGAGGAGACGCCATAACGAGTATCGAAGAGGTATGCAGAATACATGGCGCACATCTCACATAGGAATCGCGTTGATTGCGCGCCTGGTATGAATCGCATCTCATCGTCTGCGCCTGCACACGCTGCGTTTGCAGGCACCTTAACTAGATGGCGCCACCACACTGACGGAGGCTGGGCATCGCGTTTTTTTACTGCGCGCCTCCTCTGAATGGCATCTCGTCGTCGGCGCCTGCGCAGGCTGCGTTTGCGGGCGCTTTAACTAGATGGCGCCACCATACTGGCGGAGGCTCGGATCGTCTGCACCTGCGTTTATAGGTCTTTTTCCGCTGCCCGATAGCAAGCGCTTGCGTGGCTCAGTGGTAGGGTATCTGCCTCCCACTCAGCGGACGCGGCTTCGATCCCGACGGGAACCGGGTACTTTTTATTGCGATAGCAATTATATGGACACTCAAAAGCAGATTTCTGCCGTCGGCGTCGCCTTCGCCGTTGCCGTCGCCGTGGCCGTGAGGTTCCGTATGACGTCAATGGAGATGAAATCGTCGCTGCGCGCCGCCGAACGCTGTATGTGCGAGTGAAAGAGCGCGAGGGACGCGCGCTTTCACGGGGAGTGAACGCACGGCGGAGAAAAAACGCGCGTTCTGCGCTGTGCTCCCTTAAGGGCTGCAGAAGTAGGCGTCTCTTTCCTCCTCTACAATCACCATATATGTAGAGTAAACGTACCTTCTTCCGACACGCGAAAGGCTGTGGGGGAGGGCGGGGGAGGGGCAGGGAAGGGAGGCGACGTTTAGCTGCGGCACGAAGTACCTATTTATATCAGAGGCTCCGGTAACAGTCACCAACGCCGCACGCATTTTGAGCGAACGCGGGCAAAACGCCGGCGGCGTCGACAACAGTTCTGCGTGTTGCCGGTGCTGCTGCATGTCCAAGTTTATACAGCTGATAAAGCTGCTATCATTACTCCGTATAGCTCTCTTCAAATTTGCTATCGCAATTGATGCTTCGCCTTTCAGGTGAAACTGCGACAATTTCGCATTTCCGGCGATAGCGGTTACGGCCCCCAACGGCGGCGGCGGCGGAGGCGGTGGCAGCAGCGGCGGACACCATCGCGAACCGAAACGGCTATTGGAATGAGCCCATAACAGCTTACGCTGTAAGAATTGGCATAGTATGACAACAGTGTATGACGATCATAAATGATAGGTCATCACCTGAATTTAATTACATGCGTGTCTTGTAAGTCATGAAACAGCCGCCTGAAATGACAATGACCCAGCGAAAAAAAAACATTAACACTCACAAACCACTGACATGGGTTAGCACGTGAGTACTGAGGGAAGGAAACACTAAATGATGATGGTAGAAGTCATAGTCATGAGCATGACTCTGCAAAAATGACAATCACTGAGCGAAAAAAGATTCCCACTGTTGCGAATGTCGATGGACCGAGCGGCCACGAAGGGTTCCAAGTATGGTGCCGTGCCAGGTGCCAAGAGGAGGAGTTATCCAGGGAGATTAGAAAATTGTTTTATATACACTGTACATGGTATATTACAAGATGGGCTCCATGATATTGAAGCCGTCT
This sequence comes from Dermacentor silvarum, assembly GCF_013339745.2. Lineage (NCBI taxonomy): Eukaryota > Metazoa > Arthropoda > Arachnida > Ixodida > Ixodidae > Dermacentor > Dermacentor silvarum. The sequence continues at coordinate 121,127,031 of NC_051160.1, read as the reverse complement.
ACGTGCTAGCATCTTTGCATGTGGTAGCGTTTACATCTCCGAGCGTTCTCCATGGTCGAGCGTGCTCTACATCGTCAAGCGTGCTCTACATGGTCAAGCCTCAAGCGTCTATGGTCAAGCGTCTCTCACAACCTCAGGTCCCCTGTTTTATCCCTTCCGTTTCCCTCTTTCACTCGACGAGGGAATACACTGTAGTTCTTTTAGCCAATCAGCATCTTGGATCAGGTGGCCATATCCCGCACGTGATGTGTCGTCGTTTCTCGCCGGGCTCCGCCTCCAGTCTTGCTAGGTCGTCCCCGAACACAGGCAGCGGTTGACACCTTGGGAACCGAACGTTGATGTCGTTCCCCCGGGATTGCCAGACACTGGCCCTTTCAAGATTCGCCTCTCCATAGCGGTCAGTTCGCAGAACCAGGTAGGGCGGTGGCTGTCTCGAAAGGGCGCCAGTTTGGCGCGTCGCAACCGGCGCCGGACCTCGTCGTGGTTCGGGCGGCGCTGGTAATTCACGGAACCGCACCAAAGGGCGACGCTGCCGTTTAGCGACGCATGAGGTAGCCTGGAGACCAACTGCTAATCCCTCAGTCCCAGGTGACGATTCTCGGCCGCGAGAAAGGGCGCCAGGTTGGCGCGTCTGAGTCGGCGCAGGCCTCCTTTGTCCCGAGGGACAGCCAGACACAACGGCACCCCCGCCGCCAGATGATGCATCGGGAGGTCGAGTTGTTCCATGCAGCTCGGCCGGTTTGATGCCTGCTTCGCTCAAAGCCATGGGGCCGCTGCTTCTAGGAATAATGATCTTCCCGCCAAAGGCCTCTTCATAGGTGGGCTCAGACTGGGCTGCAGAAATGACAAGCTCCAAGCTCCAAGGAGCGACCTTTGTCAGCCACACACAATGCTGCAAGCGCCACTGAAAGCCACTCTCATCGCCAGACTTTACCAATTACAAAAATCCGACTGCCCCCTATCTAAAGAAAACCCTGAAACACAAGGTGCGCGTTGATCCGGACAAGTACCTAAAAACTTCCGATGATGTGTCTTCGCAAATAGACACCGACTGGGTTAATGTAATGAAGCTAAGTAATTATGAATTAGAGCTTCCACAGATCAGGAACGCGAAGGGAGAACTGACCTTCAGTAATTCATAGTTCGTAACACTTAGCACAACAAAGCTACATAATCATTACATAATGCCGTAAAATCTAAATCGGCAAATAGGAAAACCATCTATCCCGTGCCCAAAGTGGCTCACAAGGCCTAACTTATTCTGCATTTTCCCCTGCGCACTTCGAAATTGTGCTGCTTTAATGCTATAAGCTCCATCTGAGCAGGTGGCCGTATTCATGTGAGATGCCCTTTTGCAATATTTTGATGAGAAAATAACTCTATCGCTAATGGCGATCGGCACAACCTGTTCCTAACGCGCGGTCCTCTCCACGTGCGTGCGGGAACAATCACCCGACGTTTTCCAAAGTCAACCGAAGTATACTGCCTAACCAAATTTATAAAGCTCAAGGTCGTTCAAAAGAAATGCCCTCCAAGAAATTAAAATTAATAAACGCAACTTCGAAAAACGTGCCGTGAAAAAAAATAAGGACTGCCGTTAACAAAACACGACTTTCTACGCACTCGAGCAAAAGTGCAGGTCATCAACTTGCGCAACCTGCGCGTGACCTTCTAAACTATTGCAACCCTGACACTAAGTCTATAGCTGACACCAAGTGTACAGCTGTCGTCGCGTAAACCCACCCCTTTAATCTGTGGGTCAAACCCGAGCCGAAAAGGCTAACAACTCAACAAAACACTGCGGTATTCTTTACGCCTGTAAAACATTCAACACGCATCTCCCACAAAATGAATACAAAAGAAGAAGAAAATGTTACCCGTCTTCCTTGTTTACTTATTCTCGAGCCCCAATCGCACCCCTTTCTTTCAAACGAACTCGAGGGGGTCGCGCATTCCGGGGATTTCGCAAGGTGCTGTCGCGAAGAAGGCACAAGCCACTAATTTGCCTGACACACCTTGTAGCTGTGACTTTAGGACAGCCGCTTTCAAGTGCTGGGAGGGGGATGCACTGACAGACCCGTGCGCGCACTGTCCCATTATCTGCTACGCAGACCCTTTTCTTTTCCCCCGCGAGTGATTGGCCATTGTAACAGCCTACAGGACGCTTGCCTTTGTCCCTCTGCTTACAATGCCCTTTACGCGGCGCGGTCAGGCGACGGTCACCACGCCTGAATCTTCGCCGTTTCGGGACATGCGTCACGCCGATCCCCGATTTTAGCAAACGCTTAAGCTTAACAGTTACCCTCCTTCGCTTTTTAACGCTCTCTGCCTGGACCTTAGCGAATTTGCCCCTATCGCCTTCGCGCTTCGCACGTTTGATTCCAAGCGGCTCGACCGCGTCCGCCTTTCGCATCCTGCGTTTACGCCTTTTATGTTTGGCATGCTTCGTTGGTCCTGCGGCATCGGCACACGCACTTGAAATTTCCTTGCCCTCGCGGGTTTCACAGTGCGTCTGCCTTTGTAATAGAACATGACCAGATTTGACCATTGAGCAAGCTACTTCGTCATGAAGTCTACCTTCCGCTGGCCAAGCTCTATCACTGCCGTCGACAGCATGCCGAACTCCTTGCTGGCCTTCGAAGTCGGCCTCTGTTTCCAGAACAGCCTCGCCAAATGGCGAAACAGCTGTTTCTTCGCGCTTGTCACTGTGTCCGTTAACTACGGGCTCAACAACCCTCTCAGCGCTCTCTAAACTAGCACTATCAAGACTAGCTTTGTTACTGTCGTCTTGGCCTTCGCAGTCGGCCACAAATTCTGGGGCGGGAAAACCACCGCTCACTTCGGTGACCGAATTCACCTCGCTTCCGGCTACTAACACGTTTAACTCGTCACTGCTTGCAGCTGCCTCTGGAATCGTACGTTTGTCCTCTGACCGCTGCTCAATAGGGTGCCCTCCTATCAGTTTCTGAGTTTCCTCACGTGTTTTTGCCCTGAAAGCTCCTTTACTGGAGAAAAAACTCTCCCTGCTCCTCCTTAGAGAAAAACTCTTCTTGTTCCTCTTTGGAGAAAACACTCGCCTTTCGTTAGGCATCTGGTCTGACCTATTTGACAATAAATAGGGGACCTTGTCTGGCAGGCTGGCCGAAATTGCTGCTGCCGTACACACTTGGCCCAAAGGGCCTTCGTTTTCTGGTGCGGGCGGTCCACCGCTCTCTTCGCTTTGTGTGTGTGCCACTTGCATCACACCTTTTTCAAAGCTTTCTACACTAGTCATCTCAGTGCTAGCAGTACCTTCTACAGGATGGGCTTTTTCTTCCTCATTTGGGCCTTCGAAGTTGGCCTGCCATGCTACACCAAAGCGCCTGAACAAAGCCCTCTTAGCCCTGTCATAGTCGCGCGCTTTCTCCTCGGATAAGCAATACAAGAAACACGCAGCGACACTAAACGGGAGCAGTGCTCCTAATCGCTCGGCCCACGAGTCCCTAATGACACCCTCTTTCTCACACACTCGTTCAAAACCGGCGAGGAAATTAACAATACCCTCGTCTGTCTCGAAAGTGTGGAGCTGGCGTCGCGCTGTCCGCCATCTGAGCATCTGATTTTCCCGTTCAAGCTCTTTCATCCTAAGAGCGTGCCGTTGCGCTGCCTCCTGCTCGCGCCTCTCGCGAATTTCGGCATCGTGCCTGCGCCTTTCTGCTTCTTCACGCTCGCGCCTCTCGCGCTTCTCTACAGCTTCAAGCTCGCGCCTCCTGCACTCCTCTGCCTTTTTCTTTCTTTCTTCAATTGTCTCCCAAGCCTCATCAGCTTCTTCGACCATCACCTCTTCTACCTTCATGACGTCGAGAACCGCTTCTTTCGTTTTTGCGGAGTCGACCGAAATGCCTAACTCCTCGCAAATTAGAAGGAGGTCCTGCACTCTGAATTTCTCCATAGCGATCTCGTTTGCCTTCAAAATTCACCCTTCCTAAAATTCGCTATTTAAAGAAGGTGAATTTCCCAAAATGGTGCCCGCCAGAAAACACAAAGTTACTCTCCTAGCAACTACCTACTTGTACTAGAGAGTTCTGGCGACATGAAGCGCAAACTCAGGCACTAAGCCCGTCCTTATCGCTACCATCAGGAGATCGCAGAATTTCTCTCTTCGTTCCTTCCTTATGAAACAATTTTCCTGGCCTCTCCGGCCTTCTCCCAACTCACTTCCTCATTCTGTAAAAGCTCCAATTGTTGACTTTTGCCTACCGCAGGGACAACCAAAATGCCCATCGGCTCACAACTTTTGAGGTGTTCCTGGATTTCAAACTTATCCGTATTTACAGTGCACCCTGTGTTTCTTCCCCTTAGTAATTTAGCCCACGAGACACTATATTCTTGGTCTGCGAGACAAAATTACAAACAACACCAAAACACCATTACCGACTTAGTCACCTGCGCTAATGAGTCTGGCGAAAAGAGAAGCAAACACGTAGCACTCACCACACCGATGTAGCCAACGCCGGCCGATCCCATAAGCTGCCAGCCACTGTTGCGTATGTCGATGGTCCGAGCGGCCACGAAGGGTTCCAAGTATGGTGCCGTGCCAGGTGCCAAGAGGAGGAGTTATCCAGGGAGATTAGAAAATTGTTTTATATACACCGTACATGGTATATTACAAGATGGGCTCCATGATATTGGAGCCGTCTACGAGCTAACATCTTTGCATGTGGTAGCGTTTACATCTCCGAGCGTTCTCCATGGTCGAGCGTGCTCTACATCGTCAAGCGTGCTCTACATGGTCAAGCCTCAAGCGTCTATGGTCAAGCGTCTCTCACAACACTCAGGTCCCCTGTTTTATCCCTTCCGTTTCCCTCTTTCACACGACGAGGGAATACACTGTAGTTCTTTTAGCCAATCAGCATCTTGGATCAGGTGGCCATATCCCGCACGTGATGTGTCGTCGTTTCCCGCCGGGCTCCGCCTCCAGTCTTGCTAGGTCGTCCCCGAACACAGGCAGCGGTTGACACCTTGGGAACCGAACGTTGATGTCGTTCCCCCGGGATTGCCAGACACTGGCCCTTTCAAGATTCGCCTCTCCATAGCGGTCAGTTCGCGGAACCAGGTAGGGCGGTGGCTGTCTCGAAAGGGCGCCAGTTTGGCGCGTCGCAACCGGCGCCGGACCTCGTCGTGGTTCGGGCGGCGCTGGTAATTCACGGAACCGCACCAAAGGGCGACGCTGCCGTTTAGCGACGCATGAGGTAGTCTGGAGACCAACGGCTAATCCCTCAGTCTCAGGTGACGATTCTCGGCCGCGAGAAAGGGCGCCAGGTTGGCGCGTCTGAGTCGGCGCAGGCCTCCTTTGTCCCGAGGGACCGCCAGACACAACACCACTCAAAAACCACCGAAATGGGTTCTGACGTGGGTAGTAAGTGAAGTAAACACTTAAGGATGATGGTGGAAGTGATAGTCATAACCATGACTCAGCCGAAATGACAATGGCTCAGCGAGGAAAGATTAACACTCAAAAACCACTGAAATTGGTTCAGACGTAAACACTAAAGGATGGTGGTAGAAGTCATAGTCATGAGCATGGCTCATCAAAACTGACAATGACTTAGCGAAAAAGATTAACATTCAAAAACCATTGAAATGGGTTCAGGCGTGGGTACTAAGTGAAGGAAACACTAAGGCATGATGGTAGAAGTCATAGCCATGAGCATGACTTAGCAAAAATCAAAATGACTCAGGAAAAATGATTAACACTCAAAAACCACTAAAACTGGTTCGTATGTGGGTAGTAAGTGATGGAAACACGAAGGGATGATGGTAGAAGTCATAGTCATGAGCATGACTAAGGCTTTCGCCTTAAGGTCTCTTAGGCCTAGCTAAATGGACTCCTCAGGACTCACGACAGGAATGTCATGAGATGCGTGTCATGCAGTTCGTGAAACAGCCGCCTAAGTCTTGGTGCTCTTATGGTCGTTTCGTTAACTTGGTAGGATCCCCGCACACTGCTTAGAATAACGTCACTTTACTTCCCCTTCCCCGCTCAGCCCAGCGTAGGGTAGCAAGCCGGATCTTCCCATCTTGTTAACCTCCCTGCCTTTCAACTTTCTTGTGTCTCTCTCTCTCTCTATCGATTCCCACAGGGCGTGGGATCTCCCGGCCTTTTATTTACCGCGGCGAGCCCGCTACTTCCAGGTCAGGAACGGCATGCGTGCTATTAGCGTGACATAGCATTCTTGACAGGACCGTAGCGAGCGCAGAGTTTTCAAGAAACGAAACGCAGGCAAGCCAGATGACGATTGTTAAGACGAAAGCCTTATATGGCTCATGGGTCGAAATTTTGACTGCCCGGAAAATTGAATAGCAGCAAAATTCATTGGCACAAAAATTGGGGGTCGAGCCCTCCACTTTTGGTGGAAGTTGAACCCATGACCTTTGGTGTTACTTAAGGTGACGTTAATTAGGTGCCACCAGGCCACATGGTGCCACCACGTGTTGCTGCCAACAAAGGTCGTAGGTTCGAGTGCTTTATTGAACTCCACCTTAATTTAAATAGAGTTAATAAGGCACTCGAACCCCCGACCTTGTGTGGTAATTAAGACGCAGACAATTAAGGCACCGTCAATTAAGACAGAGGTAATTAAGGGAATCGAACTAACGACCTGTGGTGTTAAGTGAGGTAAAGTTACTTAAGATCAGATAGAATTCTCTGAACTGTCGAAAGTGATCAACAAGAAGAAAGTAAGGGATATTCGAAATTATAACTTGGAAAAGATTGAGGAAGCCGTAAAATATGGACGCAGCATTAAATCAGTAAGAAGAAAGCTTGGCATAGGACAAGGCAAGATGTATGCACTGAAAGATAAGCATGGTAATATCATCAGCAATTTCGATGACATAGTAAAATCAGCGGAAGCATTCTATACTGACCTGTACAGTGCCCAAAACAGCCAAGCTACTTTCATTCGAAATAGTGATGAACCGGATACAGAGGCTCCTTCTATAACTAGCAATGAAGTTAGAAGGGCCTTGAAAGACATGACCAGGGGAAAAGCTGCTGGAGCAGATGGAATAGCAGTAGATTTAATCAAAGACGGAGGGGATATCATGCTTGAAAAGCTTGCGGCCCTTTATACGCAATGCCTCACAAGTTCAAGTGTACCAGAGAGCTGGAAGAACGCCAAAATTATACTTATCCATAAGAAGGGAGACGTTAAAGAATTTACGAATTACAGACCCATTAGCTTGCTTTCAGTATTGTATAAAATATTCACTAAGATAATTTCCAATAGAATCAGGGCAACACTTGACTTCAGCCAACCAAGAGAACAGGCTGGCTTCAGGAAGGGATATTCTACGATGGATCATATCCATGTCATCAATCAGGTAATCGAGAAATCTGGGGAGTACAATCAACCTCCGTATATGGCTTTCATCGATTATGAAAAGGCATTTGATTCAGTAGAGATACCAGCAGTCATAGAGGCATTGCGTAATCAAGGAGTACAGGAGGCATACGTGAATAACTTTGCAAATATCTACAAGGATTGCACAGCTACCTTGGTTCTCCACAAGAAAAGTAGAAAGTTACCTATCAAGAAAGGGGTCAGGCAAGGAGACACAATCTCTCCAATACTATTCACTGCATGCTTAGAAGAAGTATTCAAGCTGTTAGACTGGGAAGGCTTAGGAGTGAGGATCGACGGCGAATATCTCAGCAACCTTCGGTTTGCAGATGACATTGTCCTATTCAGCAACAATGGAGACGAATTACAATAAATTATTGAGGACCTTAACCGAGAAAGTGTAAGAATTGGGTTGAAGATGAATATGCAGAAGACAAAGATAATATTCAATAGCGTGGGAAGGGAACAAGAATTCAGGATCGCCAGTCAGCCTCTAGAGTCTGTAAAGGAGTACGTTTATCTAGGTCCATTACTCACAGGGGACCCTGATCACGAGAAAGAAATTTACAGAAGAATAAAATTGGGTTGGAGTGCATACGGCAGGCATTGCCAAATCCTGACTGGGAGCTTACCACTTCGTTGAAAAGAAAAGTATACAATCATTGCATTCTACCGGTGCTAACATATGGGGCCGAAACATGGAGGTTAACAAAGAAGCTCCAGAACAAGTTAGGGACCGCACAAAGAGTGATGGAACGGAAAACCTTAGGCCTAACGTTAAGAGACAGGAAGAGAGCGGTGTGGATCAGAGAACAAATGGGGATAGCCGATATTCTAGTTGACATTAAGCGGAAGAAATGGAGCTGGGCAGGCCATGTATGCGTAGGATGGATAACCGGTGGACCATTAGGATTACAGAATGGATACTAAGAGAAGGGAAGCGCAGTCGAGGACGGCAGAAAACCAGGTGGGATGATGAAGTTAGGAAATTTGCAGGCACAAGTTCAAATACGGTAGCGCAAGACAGGGGTACTTGAGATCAGAGGGAGAGGCCTTCGTCCTACAGTGGACATAAATATAGGCTGGTGATGATGATGATAAAAGGCACGAAAGCTGTTTTTTAACGTAACAGAAAGACGTGCGCATGCTTCTAGTTATGTTAAGAAATAAAATGTGATAATAAAAGCGATGACTTGCGAAATGAGCGACACAGTGCTTTAGCGAGTAAAAATAGGAAATGTCATTTTTGAAGAGCATCACTGAAAAAGCCAAAACCAAATCACGAGTTTCTGCCATCTAGAGGGAGACTGCGGAACTATGTAATACGCGGCGTTATAGAAAAGGACGGAGGGCGGCATCGAACCGCTGCCAGAAGGACGCGGTGACACAGGTGCGAGCGATTAAGCCACTCGGCCACGGCGCCCGACATTTCCGCGGTGATACGCTCTGGGTTTTAAAGATACCACGTGAATTTACACGAGTGTTTCGAAAATTGCGTTTGAGAACAGTTTTACTCATGGTGTAGAAAGTCGAGATAGGCATTAATCGAAAGCTGAGGCTCCGGCCTACATACGCTGTAGCGGCTATTACGACAGCTACCGTAGTTTTGTCACAGCAGCCGTTTTTTTGTCACAAAATCTAGTACAAGTTTTCGTCGTTTCCAAAGGCTGCCATTGTTGAATCTTTACCCGCTCTGGGAACAAAATTTTAACTTTCCACAGCATAATCACCGTATTTTTCTAGTGTGAATTGTCTTCTAAAACATGTCTGTCACCTACCTTTTCTAATAACGGATCTGTACTTTTAATTATTCGTGTAGAATCCGCTCGTCTCTTTGAAAACGCGCTAGTTGGCACATGTCCAGAAAAGCTGTATATGGACATGTTGATTCTGCGGTGTCTCAGGTGTTTCCAAAAAATATTTTGTTATATAAGTAGCCTGTAAATTTTGAAATCTTCACTCCAACTCAACACTTTCCTTTAGTAAATATTCCTCAGGTCGCCAGCTCTAGGTCAGCGTTTCCTACGCATCGTCAGCGCTTCTAGATGCATTGTTCACTTTCAACCCGAGGAGTACAAAGTTGAACAATGCCTCGAAAAACCAAAGAATGCCAGTGCCTCGGCAACAATGGCTGTCTCAAAGCCAAGCACCTATTTCATAAGCTTGATCCTGCAGAGCCTGTTGTCCGAGAAATCTCTGAGATAGTTCTCGCGAACAGACCACACCGGAAAATAGCAATAAAGTAAGAAACAATTTCTTGACTCGCCATTTCTAGATCCTGCGGCCAAGAGCATATGTTCCTTACAGAATTGCTTTTAAAGGCACGAAGAGACACAGCTCTCAATTTATATTTTCGCGATGGACTTGTTCTGCACCAACAGGTGACTAAGGAGCGATTCCAAACCTCTGTCACTTCACGCCAGATCACTTGCCGTCAACCTTCGCTATTATACAGCAGTTGTGATGTATCTTCTACAGGTTGCCGTAATTGCCAGTGTGGTTATCACACTTAAAGCTGCTACTCTTCAAGACCTCCGGGACGTAAGATTTTTATTGAATATTTTGCTCCTCACAAATGCAATGCCTCACAATTTCACGAAGTGATTTGAAACTGCCTTCACCGGACATTCAAAAAGTATTCTTTTTATTCTTACACGCTTTTATTCTTTATTTGTAGGTATAGCCTAGAAGTGACAAAATGAGCCCAGTATCATTGCATCGAGGTTCCATATATGTGTATGCTCAAATGTGTACTTGTCCTTAAGAAGTTTTTTGATGTAGAGCACTGCCTTTTGGTATTGGTTGTTGTGCGGATGCAGCTTGCGTTATCAATGAAACTAACCAAAAATGGGTTCATTAATACACTGCAGTTCTACCAATTTCAGCGCTTCGAACTGGGCATTATATTTGAGCCCTTTCCAAATTTATAAAGATATTCAGTTCACTTTTAACCACTGTCCCTTACTGGGGCCATTTCTGAACTTTTGTGGGCCTTTTGCAGAGATTGTAGAAAGCTTCCTGTAGGCAGGATTTAGGTTGTGGCTTCTTCCATAGAATGTGCAATTAAACGCAAACACTCATTATCCATGACTCCTGAAATCTAGCAGCATCCGCCACTTGCCACGCATGCTGCCAAATATTGGAGGTCATGTAGACAGAAAACAAGCTCTCTTGTGAAGCCTAAGAATTGAAAATGTTTAAGCCTGATCTTGGCAACAGCCATGAAGGGTCAGAATATTTTGATGTCGAAGTGTCAAAACCTAAATCTAGTGCAAGTTCCATTTTGACTGAAGGGGTCCAACATTGCGCGACAAATGAACCAGAAATAAGTTGTAGCTTGCAGACCCGCGGGCAGATTTGAGGTTCATACCCAAAGCTGCGCCATTCCCAGGCGGAGTATTCTTATGAAATGGTAGAAAAACCTTGAAAAAATAAGTTGTCATCATACTCGTAATGTCCTCGCGAAGATGGTTTCGATTAATGGAGCCACATGGTAAGAAAGATGCAGGCAGGGAGCGTCAATGAAGGTTTTCTTAATGTGGTATTACTTTTTTTATTTTACACTGAAAGAGATTTCCCTTTACACTTGGAATTCCCACGTAATATTTACACCAGTTTTCAAACAATATTTTGGAAATACTGAGGGACCTGTGTAACGCTCCAATAAATATTGGATAAAAATAGCACCTGTTAAAATTTACTCTTGTCTCATTTAAAGACAGTAGGAAGACACACTGAGCCTCTGTGCGCCGAGTCACGTTGAAGAAATCGTGTCATCTCAACATGCGAGGGAGCTTTCACATTAAGTTGTCAAATCTGTTGGGGGAATGCTTCCCACCCACAGTGATCTGGGTGGTTGTTAAAACTCTCCTGCATAAATTTACGCATGGTTGCAACAAGTACTGTGGGGAATCCACAAGGATTCACCGCCGTCCGTCAATTGCGTATGTGCCAGTAGTTGTGTGTCGCTCCATATAGTGCACGTATTTGACGCCAACTTAGGTAACTACGTACGTCAGATAATTCGGTCGCGTATGATGGAATCAACAAATTTCGCATAAGACAGGCTATGCCAGCTTCTGCAATACAGCGGTAATTAAAAATCGCTAAGAAAGACCTTCGTCCTGCAGTGAAGATAAGTAGGTTGATCTTGATGATGCATTCATGTTTCGGAAACGCAGTGAAGGTAGCGCTAGCACAAAGCATTCAATCTCCCCCTCTCTCTACTGCCGCCGCTTTTGATCACGCCAGAGTTGTGAGAGCGAGTTCTCACTTGATGAGAACTCTGCACGCAAGTGATACCAGCTGGTTAATTTGTTTAGGAAGCGCATGTTTACTGTATTTCATCAGTCCGACAAAACTGCTGACCTTACGTCGTTTATTTACATAATTCTACGCTAGTGCTACTATTTCTTCACCCTCGGGCGACAGCTATCTTCGTAAATCCGAAATCACAGCTTAGCGGTAAGACTACGCAGGGAATAAAAATTCCGCGTGAATCGACAACCGATAAAGACTAGATGAAATAATTATAATCAATCATTCAACCAAGCAATCAAACGACCTTTATTTAAATATATATCCATACTGTGCTTGACGAAAACAAAATACATAAAATCAGGCTTGACATCTGCGCCTTTGGTAACGTCAGAAAGGAGCAGTAACTCCTTCAAAACAACTCCTTTAAACGCACTGCTTCTTTCAGTAAGGCTGAAAGTGAATCACGTAATACGTGTAAATACAAATAAGATGGTAAGACAAGAATGCAATGACGAACAACCCATCGAAGTAGGTACTGTAAAATGTATTTCAACAGATATATGGCCATATGTACTTGTTTATCTTTCTAGGGTGAGCACGTTTCACCGCCTAACAAATGTTATCGGGCCGCGCAAAACGCGCCGAGTTTTCCTAAATAAGTTTTGCGACAGTGTTCATGACCATCACTATCACGTGACAATATCATTGATACATAAAATATACCATTGGTAAAGAGACACACGAATTAGGAGAAAACATTTCTTACGAAGTTTTATTATGCTCACAGACTCAGCCAGTCCAAGCAATATAAGTTTGACGAAATTTGAAGTAGGAAAAAAAAAAGCTGCATGACATTTGCACGCATGACAATCGGACAATGTCTAATCAAGCCAATGCAGTCTTGTCTGCAGCATACAAATAATCAATGTGTTTGCCACGCATCTCAATTTCAAACAAACAACGAAAAAGGATGGAGCGGTAACTCTGGAATCGGATTAAAGTACTTATAATAAGAACAGTGTGCCATGGGAAAAAATGATTAGTGTAAATACCATACGTTTGATTTTTACTTTGCTCACTGCGAATACAATGCATACCATTAAGCAGTCGGGGGGCCAATGGAACCTAAAGTGATGCGTTGTAAGCTCACAGAACGCCGCTAACGTTCGCGCAAGAATCTCTCTGTACTGATGAAAACACTTTGAATTATTTTTCACGTGACGACCAAGGTTCTCAGAGTACATGGTGTGCGCTCAAAGTTTAGAAGCTCTGTTCAATCCGCAAAACCATCAGTCGTAGCAGTTATGCGATATATTCTTACAAATGAAGGTGAAGAACGTGATGAGTGCTCTGCTACTGTATCGACATTTTCTGTCGCCCACAACGAACGCCAGTGCCAAGAACATCCGTGTAAATGTGACGTCGCCAATCGGAGATCCACCCCCCCTCCCCCCCTACGCACACTTCTGCACAATAAAGAAACGAAGGAGATGATCGCAAGAAAATTTATTTTTCAGCGATAAACTTCATGACTTTCTGTTCCATAAGTTTTCATTTCCGGCTTTTGGTCAGTAGGGGAAAACGGTGAACATGTGTTGGATATTCCTCGCACTTTACGTTTATTTTTTTTTTTTCTGTATGCCATCCTCTGCATCACGAATAAGGAGACTAAATGCAAGCAGTAGATCTGTGTCTCCTACATAGCTGTGCTTACGACGGAGTTATGTAGTGCCTATAGGCAGGTAGAGAAGTTGGAGTAGCACTAACACGCCTCAGCAATGCTTGCCAAGCGTACATCATCCATGAACCTTTGCATAAGAACTTGTACTTACTTTACTAGCGCACTAAACAAGTTGTTTTATTTTTTTTTCGCGGGATTACTGCTGTCGCTACCAAGAAAACGCACTGCTTCTTTCTATGACGTCGTTTTTCCCGAAGAACACAAGTTTGTTCTGCTTTGGTATTTTTTTAGATATAGCGAATTTACCTCAATTTATCATCAACTTGTGTATCTTTTAGAGCCAGAGTTTAAGTCGCTCGACACAAACCGAAAGTTGTGAGGCTCAATGCAACTACACGGACAATGACATGGATATGGCAGCCATACAGTTCGGCTGGCTGCCATGGCTAAGTTCAAACTTCAAGGGCTGAAGAGCCGGCGGCTACTTGTTTATACGCAGTGTCTCTCCCTGTGTTTTCGGAAATTGCCTTGTGGTCCTCGTATTAACCTAATTGCGACTTTTGCCAATTGCTCAATTTGGCGCATCTATTCTGCTCATCTCCCGTCTTTTGAGAATCTCTTCTGCGTCTGTGGCTGGTAATACAACATGCGTTTCATTTTTCTTTAGGCATTAAATACAAATAATCAGAAACTATGGACCCGTTATCGTTCTTTCGAAACCAGCACTAAGAGGTCAAAACATACGTGCATATATGCTGAAGTACGAAGAGCAGGACAGGATCAATACCTGTATTTGAAGCATTACGAAGTAGCAGGTACTTGGTGAGTATTCCAAACTAACATATACAACGTGCATACGCTTCACGACATACTGTTTTCTTTTTTAAAGAGTGTGAGTGTTTTTTTAGAGAGAAACTGGCAGCTTAATTAATATGCCTGGTCATAACGCCCAAATATACTGCGTATTTCAGATAAATTAGCAACATATTAGAATACGCTCTTATTTATTAGGAGTTGGCGGAAAATAGATCAGCGACCACACCCTGTGCTAGTCTATAAAGCGTCCGTGGTGAATGAGCTCTGCCGAAGCCCAAAAGGTGGAAGAAGGTGCGCACGCTGGATGAACATTGAAAAGTATATGTGTGTTACCGTGCTTTCCTGTACTGGGAACTGACTTTCGTATGAGAGAAATCCTACAATGATATTATAGCACTTAATATTTCTTATGCAATCAAGAATTCCCAATATAACGTATGGTGTGTCCGTGCACACTGATTTTAACTATGGACTACAAGCCCATGATGCACGTGCATAATATCCATTTTTTATTCTAGCACTCTAAATTTTGAGGGGAAATTAGGGAAATTGGTAAAATAAACATTGAAGTCATTATAAAGAAAATAAGGGAGGATGGGAAATATGGGTAGATTCGTATTTCTTTCTGAAGTAAAAGTATGATAACTGGGCAATACTCTAAAAAATTAAAATATTTTTCATAGTAAGTGCCAATGCAGAGGACCTTCTTCAGTTTCTCGCTAAATGATTAACCAAGATGCTGGAAAGCTCAAGCTTTTTTGAAGCACGGTCGTCGATTGTCGAAATCTGGTGTACGGGTAAAGCGCATAGGCTAGATATACATGACTCAGTCTACATTTCAGTGTAATCGCCGGCGCTAGGGTACTTTGGAGAATGTACAGTAAACCGGTTTTCGCTTAACGCATCTAATCTTATGAGACAGTTCTTTTTCTTCTGTAGAACTGCTAACAACATTGCACAAAGATTCTTCACAGGAAGGTGCCTCTCCAACCGAGCGATAAATTTGTAATTTCGTTATTCGGTGAAAAAATGCCACCTAAAGAAGTTAAACACTCTAGGCGTGTCAATATAAACAAAAGCCACGTGGTACTTAATATTCATTTACAATAGAATGCAGGCTCCATGAAAACAGTATTGAGCAAGTATTGAGCACCCATCGCCAGTGGCTAGCAATCGGTATAAATACCAGAGGTGTGTTCAAGGAACAATAACGATTGCAAACAGAGGGTTTCGGACATCCAACCTACCTTTTAAAAATGCCAGTATGTGCAAAATAAGATATGAGCGCCTTTAATGCAGGAGTCGGGTGTGCTTTTATTGGTAAAATTGGTAAGTGTAGGGATGGTCTTACCAGGCTTTCGCTACTGTAATGCTTGTAGAGAAATTCAAATTTGAACTTTTTCATCGGTACGAAATAAAACCTTGGGTTATTAGCTTTCCTCAAAGCAAAGATAGAGTAAAAAGCGGCAAATTCGTTAACTATACACTTTACAGGTTTCTCAAAATTACGAATTTTCGGGTACTATAGGGATGCCACACAATGCATTTGTGTACTAGCTTTGCATAACAAGATACGAGAGTGTAACCAAAGTTCCTCAATACTTTTCTGGTCACGAAACTCCGCCGTCACTCTATGGCAGAGCTTGATATGTCGCATGAAGCCGCCACGCTGCGGAGCCACCGCAGCTTAGAGGCCACCTTTCTCCGTGTTAAACCCAGAGAGACTGCAGATGCGGCCGGCGTGGGCTGAAATTTAGGAGCCGTACTTTATAATTGTGATTTATATTTAGGCAAGATCCGAATTCTGGCATTCTACAATTGAAGTGGCACGTTCGCCTGACAATGCCGTTAAGGAGTTGTGTACCAGGGGGCCGTTCCGGCTACAAAGGCACTACCGAAAAGGTATCGCTGTTTTGCATGCGAAGTGTTCATGAGCACTTCGAGAATTGGGAGCGAGCCATACCACGGCAAGAAACGGACGATTTCAGCTTCGAGTCCGAGCATGTGCGTGTGTGCATCGAAGCACTTTGATCCCTCATCCATCTCCGTACAGATGATTTCACGATAAACGGTGATGCCGTATCGTTGCCGAGGGACAAGCCGCGCCTCAGGCTTACTGCCATTCCTCGTGTTTTCGACGGCCTGTGTGTGCGTTTGTGCGTGTGTGCATGTGCGTGCGTGTGTGCGTATATATGTGTGTGTGATTCTCAGTAGCCTGTTCTATTTGCAAGATTTGTTTCATTTATATATTGCCAATAAAATCGGTGCCTATTAGTTCTTCCATGAGAACATAAGCACATATAAAAACTGTTCTGGTTTAAACAATAAAATATATATGACCTGTAATGTGTGTTGATATTTATAGACGGCCAATTATTCCCATAACTACTTAGTTTGAGGTCTTGCATATGGATTTCACATGCTGATAGCAACAGCTATTGACAATTCTAACATTTGCTTAAGGTTGCTACCTCAGCACTGCGCGACTTACAAAAGGTTCATGCCACAGAAGTAATTTTCTTTCCTGAAGCAAAGTAGGCTTCCAGCCGTGATAAATGGGACATTATAGGAACTTAGTGCAACAGGAAAAAACAAGATGTCAGTTTTCTGTGTCAATACAACTTTCAGATCGTTTTTGAGCTCTACACTACAGCAGTGCTGAGTGAAAGAGAAAATTAAATGTTATTTCTCATAAGAATTTTCGCGTATTAGAACGGCTACATTTACTTCAAAGAAAGCTCGCGATTCAAATACTATTATGCATCGCGTTTCGCCAAGGAGGTATGGTACTGAGTGCAACGGACCGTCAATCTTTGTCACTCGGCTTGTGCGAGTTAGAGATTAATGAGCGCAGTGCTGAGTCAGTCGGGCATAATAATCCGTATATTCACAACGAAAATTCCGTTTGACAACTTTGTCGCACATTTGGAATAGTACGCTAGAAAACTACCAAAGCTTGCGATACATGAAAATTACAATATTTCCGTTCAAGCAACGTTTCATTCACGGCTACGATCTACTTATGTACCTGTTCCAAACTAATTTTGAAGTCATAGAACATTTTATGTTACGTGCGATTAGAATATGTCACCATCGCCTGAACGGTTCGAGTGCAATCGGAATTCAGTAACAGCACACGACCTTGAAGTCAGGTTGTTGTTTACTGGCAATGCCACGCTGCTAATGTCTTATTCTTTGTACAGCGCATAAAAGTCGCTTAAAAGTTTTTAATCGAAGCCGGTCGGGCCAACTAACGACAGATTTCTCAGTAAGAAGAATACTATGCCCGTCGTCTCTGGACACACGGAGCTGCCAGCTGACTTTGTGATTATTAACGTTTTGTACGCGCCTTGATTTCGCTTAGAAAACACTCTCAGATGTCCAAGTTTAGATAGTGTAACTTCTACGACAAAATAGAATGTAAATAAAATCGAAAAGAAGCTAGGCTTTCGGTCACAACGCGACCAGAGCAGAAAAAATACCGCTGCTGCCTGCGGTGGCCGCTCGGCTAGGTGGCCTTTCTTTTACTATGGCGCCCCTAGCGGCAGGGGCTGGCTCTATATCAAACTGAGGCGGGAGTTTCGTGACCAGAAAAAGCTATTAAGGGACTATGGTGTAACCAAAGAATTTATTGTCGGTTAGGCCACGAGCAGCATGCCATCATTGGACCTAACACGGCCCTTTGTTACCGAATACTTGCTCCCGACACCGCCATGGCGATGGCGTATCCCGGAAGGGCTAACCAACAGGTCTGAGCGAAGACTGATAAACACAGTGTTGTTCCACCACTTGCTGGCCAGCTCGGACCAAATAATGGCGCGTAACAAATAACACCATTATTATCCTTATTGTGCTCCTGTCATTTTCGAGAAGTCTTTTTTTTCAGTATAATCATGGCTCACTCATTAATGCTACGTAACAGGGTGTTGAGGATATTTTAATACTGTTTTATGCGTTTACTGTTGATTACACGGTTACGGGATCAACTATTCATCATTTAAGAGAAATGCATGTTATTTGTTGAAGCTATCACGGGCAGAACAGTATGAGCTTACCGTCGGGAAAGCTTTCATAAACATTTTACGAGATGTATTCAGTACGCATGCAGCAGTTCCATGCAGAACATCGCTTGATTTCTGTACTCTGTGCCAAATTTTCTGAGTTCCATCAGCTCATCAAGAATGAAACTCATTAACGCTTGTTTCGCCTTTCATCTGTTCGTCCGTTGTATAAAACGAGGGCAAAGCTAACATAGGGAGACCCCGCAAATCGGAGTATTTTTTTTTTTCTTATACGGACTCACAGTGCTCATTT
The DNA here is from genome assembly GCF_013339745.2 of Dermacentor silvarum. NCBI lineage: Eukaryota > Metazoa > Arthropoda > Arachnida > Ixodida > Ixodidae > Dermacentor > Dermacentor silvarum. The sequence goes on along the minus strand of NC_051160.1, from coordinate 121,108,575 downwards.
CCTGGCACAACCGGTATACCGGGTATTCAAAATTAAGCTTTACGAAATTTTAAAGATCGCCTGTGGCAGGCAGCATAATTCTTATCGTTGAGCTGGGTTATTCGAAGAGGCGGACAATAGCAGCGTGAAAAATCGACACACATATTCAAATAATTAACAAAAATTGACTAATGAACTTGTTAGTTACTTTACGGCCCACATTGCAATTTACGAATTGTAGCCGTTGAGTTTGCAAGATGCATCCACTTGACATGAATTTCGAGGATGACACCAGTTTCGAGATATTTTCCAAAGTGTCGGGCGAAATACATGGGTGTTCCAGTTACTTTTGAACTTCGTTGTATAAAACAACGTTTTGGTAAAAAATAAGTGAACAACAGTGCATTTCTACGGCGAGTTTTATGGCGCATATCTCCAAACTGGTGTCATTTTGGAAATTCATTCCAAGTGCATACGCATGAGAAGCTCACCGGCTACAATTTGTAAATTGCAATATGTGTCGTAAAGTAGTTCACTAAGAAGTTCATTAGTCGATTTTTCTTAATCTGTTGAATATGTGTTTCCATTTATCATGGTACTAATGTCCGCCTCATCGTATAACCCAGCTCAATGGAACGAATCATGCTACCTGCCGCAGGCGAATTCTAAAAATTCCGTAAAAATTAAAAATTAACAGCCTGTATTTTATTGCACAGCGTGGACCTCGTATGTATAAGGGTGATAAGCTTACCACCACTGGTTCTGCTTAACTACTGTCGTTGCAAATAAACATCAAGAAATAGCGCGTTAAAAATGTTGCAATTCGAATACCTCTGTAAGTTTCTACCGATTTCCCCGTACTCACTATAGACGGCAATAAAAGTAAACGTGCAAAAAAGGACGAACGCGTCAAGGCACCACACCACTTGCTGCGCACTTTTGTGACAACACTGCCTAAGATTACAGTATTTATCTGTATGGCTGCTGTAGCTGTACAACGTTAAATTTCATTGATATTCATGCAAAAACATCGATTTCTGTCTGCGACGTGTCTGGCAATTGATGCTTCGCCATCCGGGCAAAACTGCGTCTTTTATGTTTCTTCGAACTGGAACCGATCCAAAACAATATCGGAGCGCACTGAACCTGAACCCGAACCAAACCGGTACTTTGTTTTCTGTTCGACACCCTGCGGACAGTACTTATGAGGCTCCTGCGTTGCCCAGGGGGCGCTGCGAAAATGGTGCTAAAAAGCGCCGTCTGTCCTAAACTGGGTATTACCAAGTTCGGTCGTCTCCTACGGAAAGGACGTTTACAATATGGACGCGCCACTTTCGGTTGTTTTGTACCACGGCTTGCAACGAATATCGGGCGCCGAAGATTTTTTTCAGGGGTGGCACGCTGCGTAAAGGCGAGAAATTATGCAACGCCGAATACGTGTACGCCGTTCAAGAAATAAGCGGCGAAGTTTTAGCGCGGTGTCAATCCCAAGTGAAGCGAGTCACGTACGAAGTTGAACTTCAGGAAACCTTTGCACGCTGCTATATTCAGGCGCACAAACGCGAGGAAATGCTTGCTATAAATGAAGTCCCAGCAGCGATAAGCATACATCATGTGTATGGAACTGCTCGAGCGCACGACAGTACGCGCCGCGACGGCAGCGGTCTTTCAGCATGCCGCGTTGTACGAACTGCTCGAGCGCACGATTGTACGCGCCGCGACGGCAGCGATCTTTCAGCATGCCGCGAAACGGCGGGCCTCCAGCAATCTTTGTTGACTGCATGTAACTGGACAAGTAATTATGCCTGCGCAGTTACTAGTAGCGGCTATCTGTTCCTTTAGCAACTGATAAATAACTGATGCAATGCATATGAGCTCGCAGTAGCGTACGTGCTAATCAGCGCTGCAGCCCGAGCTCGTGAGCTGCTCGCTTGATATAGGTTTTAATGACAGCGCTCTAACATCGATGTGCTGTAATCAGTACTACCTTGCTGGCGCTGCCTCAACGTGCTGGCTTGAGGTCAAGGATGAGCACATTTAACTTTCTAACCTGCTCGTAGTTGGTTAGTGAATTGTCACCGAATCATCCCAACCATTTGTGGTTATTTGCACACACCTGGTCACTTCACCACTTCAACCAGGCGACGAACTGCGGTTATCTAGCGCGCCCAACGCTCCGCTTGGTGAGGCCTTGAAGGAAAACGGTAGAATCTGATGATGGAATTCAGGCCTTCTTGTTCCTGGCAGCCCACGACGCAGCAGTAACGACGGTGACGCTTTTTCGAGGCTGAGCTAGGTCTCTCTAGATCGGCGTCACCGATGTGTTCTGCTTCCAGCATTACGTCCCACGGCTCACGGAGAGTCCGTTTTCGTTGAACTATAGGCTACGGCCAGTTCGCAGCGTGGTGAGCATGGTCTGGGAGAAGTGACGAGCCTTTTCGCAGACGCAACAGGGCAGAAAAAAAGTGCGAATCAACGCAAAGCACAGGCTAGAAACGTGGTTCGCCACAGCCAGGGCTCAATACTACCCAAGCTGGTACTACCCCGATGACGTTTTTCGCTGCCACCAGGCGCCGCTACTATACCTCGAACTCCAGCGCAAGACGCCCATACAGGACTCGGTGGTAGTGGCAACTGAAGAGTAAGGAAAACACTAACAAACACTATTGCTCACTAATATTGTCTTTGCGCGCCTGAGCCCTTCTCGTGTGCTTCATGCTGTTGCAATGAGCGAACCAAATGTAATGGAAAATGTCTCACAGTTCTTCTACAGCGACGAGGAGACGGGCGGTGAGGGAATAGACGGTCCACTTGAAGGGCAGGCAAGGCCATCGGCAGCGAGCGTCCCGAGTCGCCTCCAGTAGGCGGCTCAAACTCGGTGACGTGGTTACCACAGTCGCCACGGCCTCGCAACCGGAGTTCGATCTGAGGCTCGAGAGGTCCCCAGGGCTTCCATCTACTTCCGGTTGGTCCGAGCAGCGAAGGCCCGGCAAGCCGGTATAGCAGGGTGCATCGTGACGCATCTGTTGATTGCAAGCACCATGCTGACGACGCTAAGGCCAGAGCCAGTGCGACAGAGACAGAGCCCATCTCTCTGATTACAACCTGCCGACGTCTACCCCGTAGCCGATCCTTGCCCGCCTAGCCTATATTCTTTCGTGCGCGCCCCATCCGACCTCGACTCAGCGTTCTCGCGCATTAAGTCATCTTCTCTCATTCGCCGCAAAGTCACCGCAAGACTGCAAAATTTGATGTTAGAGACACTACGACAATATGACGAGCATAAGTGTGGTGATTTTTTCGAAAGTTGTCCTTGACTGTCATATGATATTGCCAGTTGGTAATGTGAATGTATTTCACGTACGTTACTTTCATACAAATGCGTGTTACAGGAAAAGCCATCTGTTTTACGCAAATTTAGTCGAAGCGCAAAGGCAGACACCAGGTCCCGTAATGCGGGTAAGCAAACGGCAAGGTAAGGTACAATTCTAGGTCAGAAGAATTACTCGTGTAAATAATAGTGCAATGTTCAATGATTTCTGTTTGCAAAAGTAAGCTATAATTTCACAATAATTATTACACACATAACATCGTTTAAAGACGCAGAAACACATTACATTGTACACAAAATATTGGTCTATGCTTCGATCAACGCCAATTCCGACCTTTGACAGAGCTTTCAGTTAGTATTCTACTCATTAATTCCCGTTAACGAGTCCCTGCTACTTTCATGGCTAGCTTTCAGATTGTTCTTTCACAGTGATGGCTGTTATCCACTCAGTGTCCTTGTAATTTTTATGTCGGCTGGCATCGTCGCTGGAATCCCATAAACTTTGGCTAGAAAATTGCAATGAAAGAAATCTTCTCACTGTGCTGCAAAGATTCTAACTTATCAGCACCGGATTCGCACTGCAAAATTCTACATAATTATTACTTTGGCAGTGCTAAAAAATGTGAAAATACTGATCTCGAAGAGGGCGATCGCACACGCAGGTGTTGTGATTGGCTGACACCCAGTCCACGTCAAAGTGCTGGATAGAGCTCGTGTCCGCGCCTTCATCTTGTTGTATCACCTGGCCTTCACAGTTGTGGACGTGGTCCCATAGGTTTTCTTCGTGTACATGTAATGATATTGGCTGAGCGCGTTTGCTTCGCGTTTATTAGTCTTCTTATTGCTCTCGGCTTCATCTCTTGTTTACTTGATGGTACAGGCGTAGTCTTTTTTTTTTGAGAATAGCGTATGACAATTAACACGGAAGCCAAATATAAATTTCAAGGAAGTCTGAAAAGTTTACCAGGAAGGACCGAAGGTGTTGTTTCAGTACAGAACAGTGGCTAAGTCCGAGTTGGGTAGAGGATGAAGAAAAAGCCGCGCCTACCATTTCACCACCAGTAGGCGCAAGTTCCGCAACGGAATACGACTCACAGTTTACTTACTTTTTGAAAGAAGCTTCCTCGCTAGCACCTGACAATGTTCAATTTAGCATACACTGTACGGAACATTCAACGGCTTACAGAGCATTATAATTTGCCAGCTATCGCGTCACTGCTTCGCAATAGGGGCGAACCTCTAGTTTGTCTATTTTTTTTTCACCTGCTGCACGATATATGTGATGGGCAGACCATCCGCCGTTTTCGAAGTCGGAATTGCGTAGCTATGGAATGCACGAGTCCCGTTCTAGCACTCTTCTCCTAATATTCATTATAATGGTCAACCCTGTTTTGGAAGTATAAATAGTTGGCGATGAGACATATTGTCATTATTACAATGAAGCTGCGATATAATTTTATTAACCTTAGAAAAGCTTTGAATGAACGGCCTTCCCGACTTAATAGGAAAGACCGTTCAATGTTGATGCTGCCCCGGAAAAAGAAAACAATACTGAGAATGTAGTACTCAGAGAACTTAGGTGCAAAACTTAGGCGTGGCCGGCGTGCAGGTATATGCGCTTGGAGCTTTATGCTTAAGAGGAAGCTTTAGCTAGGTCCCGACTCCGATGATGCTTATTCAAGTACTTGTAGGAGTAAGAAATGCTTTTCTGAGATAAGCCTTGGACCAAATTTAATGAAATTTGTTGCACTTGAGAGAAATGAAAAAATTGTAGGGAATGTACGAAGGAGAAATTAAATTGAAGGGTTGAATGCTGTAATACAATTTTCGAACATTTTGGAAAAAAAAAAACATTTACAAGCATGAAGTTTACACATTCATAGCCCTTCACTAAAAACAGATATTGCGGTTACGTGAACTGCATCCCTTAGAGAAAATCTAGCCGGCAAATTTGGTGTAATAATTTACACATTACGTAGATTTGTTAGAACGTATACAAGAGTGTCGCAAATTCACTATTTACAATTAGTAATAGGTTTCAGAAGTGTCTATAATATATATTTGTTCCGTTTTACGTGTACTATATTTAAATGATGTTATAAGAATTGTGACACAGTTGTAAACTTTATATATTTGTGTTTAAAGATTTTTTAGGTTGCAGCATTTTTAACCGCCTAATTAAAGTGCTTCCAACAGTCAACCTATTTTAACTGCTTCTATGAAATTTAACAAACCTCATAAAATGTGACGCAGATGTTGCCGAGAAAAACGATTTCTCCTTTCACGTGTATTTAGATAGGAGTCCTCTATAGACAGGCATCCTGTTAAAGGGTAAAACGTGGCGAGCACTAAAAAGATTATGCGGTTTTACGTCCTAAAACCGCGATCTGATTATGAGGCACGTTGTAGTGTGGGACTACGGAATAATTTGGACCACCTAGGGTTCTTTAACGTGCACCTAAACCTAACTACACGGGTGTTTTCGCATTTCGCCCCCATCGAAATGCGGCCGCCGTGGCCAGGATTCGATCCCGCGACGCTACACCATAGCCACTAAGGAACTACGGCGGGTCGTAGCCAGCACTAGAAACGGTGGATGTAAGTGTGAATTCATTAGTTACTTTCACCCTTAAAAAAAAGTTAACAGACTTCGCCCGAATAGGAATGGTATATTATACTAATCGCACAGTTTTGAAATAGTTCGATGCATTTATACATATTTTGATGTGGGTTTTCGCCCGCCTTGGCAGCGTAGTGGATTTCTCATTGAGCTGCTAGGGCCGAATATACGGGATCAAATAGCGGCTGCGGCGGCCAAATTTCGACGGTTGTAAAATGCAAAAGCGTCCTCGTAACATGCATTGGGTACACGTTAAAGAACCCCAGGGGGTCAAGATTATTTACGAGTCCCCCACTACGACATGCCTCATAATCCCATGTTGGTTTCGACATTATAAACCTAAGAATTAAATTTTTGATTTTGATGTGGCTTTCATTCAGGTGAAATATATTCTGGTAGGAAGGAGATTCTCGAAATTTTCTATCCGTTTTATCTAATTTATGATCTAATTTCGCGCATTCTCTTTGCTGTCCGGCAAAATACAAGAAGGAGGTGTACATTTACATAAAAATGCTTCAGTGAGCTAATTGTCGAAATAGGCGCGTAGCTTCCTATATGGTGTATCTTGTAAGTTATAGATTTCTAATGTAGACTGCAAGTTTGGAAGCACGCTTGGGGGACTAAGCCTGCAAAAAATTGGACGTTTTTTGGGAGCCATCGCTTTGCAAAGCTGAAAAAATGTCAGAGCCGCATAAATGTGGCACTGCTGCGATTTAAACAACTAAATTAGAAGGACTGATTTGTGGTGGCCAGAAAGTACAGTAATTTCGAGCGTTAGCCTCCAACAACACTCCAACAAGTAGAGATTAGCGCTATATCTACATTTATTTTGTCGACACGGCTTGATGGAGACAGAGAAGCCCTCATAAGGGTGAATGAGTTTTTTTTTTCACGTTCACATTGACATACAGAATACTTTACTAATTCGGTGCTGGAGGAAGAACAAAAGCCAGTTCGCACTGTATTGAAAGAAAACTTTTTAAAACTCATTACGAGTAGAATATAAGTTTCACAGCTTGAGAGTCGGAAGGTTTCTACAGGTTTGGTTTCCACATGTCAGACATATCACAGAAGCGACCACAATTACCAAGTTTGTAATAAAAATAGGATACCACTAAAATCTGCACAAAAAAACAAAAGTCATTTTGTTTTATGTGTAGGCCGGTTCAAAAAGCAGATCAGCCCAGTCTGTGCTTAGTGTCCCACACAAGCAACCTGTAATAAGCCCTTTGTAGACAAAACCTGTAGTTTACCTACCTATACAACTCCAGAGTAATCTTAAATTTGCCTTCAACGTGATAATATTATTTGTTTTGCCTTAGGACACAAAGGAAGAGACTACATCCTGTATTTCTGGGACAGTATAGAACATTGTGCTGTATTTCTTCTGCCAAAGAAGGGTAAGAAACTGGAAAGGTGTATCACGTACGGTTTATTACGCAAAATATATTCCATCAAGCTTAAAATTAGGAAGCCGAGAATTGGCTTAAAAAAGGATGATGCACTAAAACAAGCTTTCATTTTCAAGTGTGACAGGATGCACTTACTGTTTTCCGCACGTCACAATAAACGTGGGCCTCGCTGATACGAAAGGCAAAGACACACATGTCACTCGGTCTAGACGGTAGGCGTTGCCTAAACGTAGACCCAGGTTCTCAAGCCTATATACAGTACCGAGCATACAGTGGAAATACATCCCGTTGTTGGAAAGTCCCGCAACCTCTACTTGCACACATACCGTACCTTCAAAGCAGCATCCAACAAAAGTCCCTTCGCATAGAAAGAGTATGGTGCCTACATGTATAATGAATGAGCAGAACAGAACTTGAGCACCCCAAACAGGCCCGGAGTAGGCCCTTAGGTCCATTGAAACTAATATATATTACTATGCCTTCTTTGTAGCACCCCTATACATTAACGTAATTATTTTGTTCAAACAACGTTCACGCAACCACTCGTGCGACTGAATCACAATAGTAGCCCCGGTGTTTGCACGTGGGCGCTTGATACAGTGCACGAAAATTCCAGCAGTTCGTATCAATATAAGAATGGAAATTTATGCCTAAAAGATTACATAGCAATTATGAACCATGAGTTATATTTGAACAAAGTTATTTTTTGAACCAAACTTACCTTCAAAAGATCATATCGCAGTCAGGGAATGTCTTTATGTCAGACCAGAGTGATTTATTTGCTGCGAATAAACTTTCACATTTATTTGGTTAAAGCTAATAGTTGGTTGTCATATTCTGATTACAAGGTGAAAGAATATTTGCAGAAAGTTTTACGTTCTGCCAGGTCACAAGTATAAACATATAAACTAAATATAATGTCTCATTCTGAATGGAAATTGTAGTTTCACTTGCTACCTTTTCCTTAAGTGCTCTACCTCGAATTTGCAAAATTCTCATTAGGACGTGTTATCAGTGCTTAATTATAGATGCAAGCCAAACCTAGCGTTAAGCATGTTCACATCAATGAATAAATTTTCATATTTCATGATTATATTCACATTAAAAATAAAGCCCTTCTGTTTCGTGATAGGTAGAACTGAATGTGAAATGCACGTCTGGGGAGACCACATTCGAGCACACGTGCCTAAGTGCCAAATGGCATATAAGAGGATGTGTACAGAAGAATGGCCCGTCTACACCCAGCAATGTGGACATCCCTGATCGAAAAAAAAGTTGAAAAAATAAAATATTCAGTCTTCAGAAGTTCCGCAATGAGTCCACTTGAGTATACAGTAGTTTCGAAGTGTTACTAGTGGCGTTCAATATGAAGTCTAAGAGAGATATGCAGACATGAGGCCATTCCACTGAACACCTGCTTTACTTCTCGTCGGCTCTCTCTGTCCTCGCAGCTGCTATGCGAGCGCACGACGCGAAGTGCGCCTATTTGCTATCAATGCACTCGGACGTGCTGCGACTTACCGCGCTGCCGGGCTGGTAATAACAACTCTAGTGGACAAGACTGCGGTATTAAAATCGTTCTCGTGTAATCGTCTAGTACGCTGGTGGTTCGCATTGACTCTGGAGCACCGGTCGCCGGTCTCGCAAACGATTATCCCGTCGCTGGTCACAAAACGTGGCATGACCTCGTCGACGGTGAACCACAGCCTGTCATACAAAATGCGGTTAGTCGTGCTGGTCGCCGAGGGTCGCGTTTTGGCTGCGTTGTTTGCGGGATTTTTGGCTGGTTTTCCTCGCGCTGGCGCTTGGCTGGAACTGCTCGAGTGGTCTTTGCGCTGCACCTAACGTGTCTGGGATTAAACGCTAATAAACCCCATATCATTTGGTGGAGGCGCGGGGTATCCTAACGGCTCGCCCTGGAACTCCGGAGCCGCACTCTGCCCGCCGCTACTCCCACGACCATGCCAGACGACACCAGTGAATGACCCACTTCGTCAACTGGGCCAGTCAGCTCTGATTCCGTTCATAAATGAGACCCAGGTGTGTTCAGTGGCACCGCTGAGACAGACGTCGACGAGTGGCTTTCGTCGTACGAACGGGTGAGCAACCACAACAAATGAGACGATCGGACAAAGCTCACTAACGTTATTCTATATCTGGCGGATGTCGCCCACCTCTGGTTCCGCAATCATGAAGCAACTATTGCGACATGGAATGACTTTAGGACTGCATTCTTTGAGGTATTTGGCCGTCCTGCCATGCGAAAGCTTCGCGCCGAACAGCGCCTTAGCCAACGAGCGCAACAGCCGGGCAAGACTTTCACTGTTACATCGAGGATGTCATCGGTCTCTGCAACCGCGTGAGCCGAACGATGACTGAGGAAGATAAGATTAATGAAATCCTCAAGGGCATTGACGACGACGCTCTTCAAATGCTCATGGCCAAGAATCCTACCACCGTTGCAGCCGTAGTCCCATACTGCCAAAGCTTCGACGAATTACGCCGGAAACGAGCGCTCCCCCGCCATACTGTTCCTCACGTGGCCTTCCTTTTCAGTTTGGTGGCTGCTCACGGACAGGCTGATGACGGGTCTCTGCTGCCTCAGATCAAAGCCTTCATTAGTGAAGAGGTGGCCCGCCAGCTCTCGCTGCTCTCTCTCACCCAGGAGCCTGTCCAACCTTTGTCCTCGGCTGTGAAGCAGGCCATCCTTGAGCAGGTTGCAGAGGCCCTTCCACCAGTCTACCCGCACGCTCAGACTGCTGCACCGTCGACGTACGCTGAAGTCGTGTCGCGTCCTACTTGACGCCACCACCGCGCCCAGCGCTCCACCCTGTCCCTCTATTGCCCCCTCAGTACTTCCGGCCGCAATATCCATGGCGCACGCGGCACAGTCGGTCGATATGCTTCTCCTGCGGTATCGCGGGACATGTGGCGTGCTTTTGTCGCCGCCGTCTGCCACATCTGGACGTCGTCGCTGAGCCACATGCACCTGCAGCCCACCAGAATGCTGATTCGAACCCGTCGCCGAACTTCTGAACCGGTCGTTAGAATTTTTATTGGCTTGGGTAATGCTGGCTAATAAAGCACTAAAATAAACACTAGAGGAGCTGATTATCTTGCTTTGATGTTCCTCCGTTGACTCAGGATCCGGGCAAGTTCTGCTTACCGCTGGGACGCTTTGTTATACGAAGGGAAAACATGTGCAAGCACAGAGACCGGTGTAACACAACTTCAAAAATGTTTGTTTTTGCTTAAAACAAAAAGTACACTCTAATAACAAAGAGAGTACCGGGAACTCTCTTTGAGGGAGTATCTGCTTGTCCCATATTCCACTCCCTTTTCAGGAGTAAAACGCCTCATCTCTGAGAGAGTACGGCAACTCCCCCGGACAGAATATTAGTACTCCTCCTAAACAGAGTGCTAGAACTCCTTCCAGAGTACGAATACTCCACCCCACAAGAGTATTAGTACTCCCCCAAACTGAGTGCTTCTACCCCCCCAGAGTGATTGTACCCCACCCCACAGAATACTCCCTCGAACCGAGTGCTTCTACTCCCCCAAACAGAGCGCTTGTACTCCTAACAGAGTGTTTGTACTCCTTCAGACAGAGTGCTGGTACTCCTCCCTGTTGTGTGAAAGCACTCTCTATGCAGTGCCATGGTCACATCAGGGGCAATTCACAACACTTACATCTCGGGAATATTTGATTCCTTCTTAAGCAGCTCCTGCACTTACGTTTGGTGAAGTGGATTTGGTGTTTAGTCGCCGAGTCACTCTAATGAAACATATCTTTCTTAAAAGGTAAACATTTTCAATGATCAAACAGTCACAAGGCAGACTGAGCAAAATTTCGAAAAACATACAGCTACACATAAAACCGATTACAAAGATTTTCATGAACTTTACAACACATTTTGCAATATTACATGAACATTTTCTTTAACATTTCATCGCTAATGCAGTGAGAAATATTCTTTATTTTCAATTGGCAACATTTAAAAAAATGAAAGTATACAATGTAAAATCAAACAAAAAACAAACATGCGCAAACTCGCGAAGTCTTGGCACTACGATCGAAGAGAAAGATGCACCACATTACTGGTCAGAAAACGCATTTCAAGCACTGAACTTGTGTATTTATACACCGTAGGTTACCAGATGAGCTGCTAAGCATGAGGCTGGTAAAGTAATTCGCACAGAAGCTTTTTTTCATGCCATATTATAAGACAGCAGCTCGTTTGATAACAACCTATGTAGCGTATGGATGCTCCTCGCTGAGAGTATACACTATATTTAGAAATGTGTTGTATATTTTCGTGTAAGCCGCACCGTTAATTTTGGCTATAATATTTGACATAGTTATTCATGCATGGGCTGCACCCCTTTTTTTTCTAAACGCGCATCTTGCCGTGGTTGCCCAACACTATCTCCGCTTGGTGTCAAGGCAGTACAGTGGCGCATCATAGCTCCCATTCGGTTGGATACAAATTTGATAGTATTTTGGCAGAAAGCTCGACTTCACTGTTGGCGTCCTCAAGCCAGTAATTTCCTGGTGCTGTCGGGATCGTGCTATCGAGCTTTCTCACGCACTGTATTTCATAGACAGCTATTGCCACAGCGCACTGACGCATTTCACAAATGTTGCGGTATTCTTGTTGTCTATTGTATCATTTTCTTTCTCATAAGACATCACGTGATAGTTTGTTCGTTCGTACAGATGCATATTCTAATGACCTGATCTGGGAAGTGGGAATTTTTGCTTGTAAAACAATCTTTTCCGTTTCATTACTAATACATGGCACATGTTCGCAGCCAAACACAAAGCAGCAATGCGAGGAAGCAAAGAAAAGGAAAAGGCCGCACTAACAAATAACACCACATCACACATTTATTTATTTTATTTTATTTCGTGATACTGTCAATCCCATCAGGGATTTTTACAGGAGTGGGTTACAAGGGTTTGTATACGTTGTGGAACATGCATTCACATAAGTATACAATAGGGTAACTACACAGAATATGGTAAGTGTAATGAACCTATGATAACAGCAGGGAGTAGGGCAAAATGACAACACATAACCAACTTATTTCAGTTACATACTATGTACTGCAAAAAAAGAAAACGACAAGCACATAAGATATAAAAATCGATAACATCATCCACAATATCACATCCCAGATTTCCAATTTACCTGGCAAGTAAACAATGATAAATACAATAATGATAGAATCACTTACTCGTTGCTGACAGCACAGTTTGGCCAGCAAGTTGTACAAATTTGTCAACGGTAGGCTGTGCGACCACCGTCGGTGCTAAAGCATTCCAGTCACGAACAGCTCTCGGGAACAACGAAAAACAAAATGTATTGTTAGCGCAGAAATATTCTTGGAGTGTAAGGTGATGTTTATGACGGGTTTCTCTAGACGTATTGTATGAAAGGTAGGTGTCAGGATCCACTTTAACCTTATTATGCAGGATGAGATACAGAAATTTGAGTCGGTACAGCATCGCACGACTGGTTAGTCTATGAAGGCCGATCTCGGACAGCATTTGCGTAGGCGAGTCGGTGCATCTGTATCTATTACAGATAAAACGCGCCGCTTTTCGCTGGACAGCCTCAAGCGTAGCTATTTCATTTTGGGTGAACGGAAACCACGCCACGCTCGCATATTCTAAGATAGGGCGTATGAACGTCACATAGGCCAAGAGCTTGGCTTCCTTCGTAGAGTATCGCAAAGCCCGCTTTAGAAACATTAGCTTTCGCATCGCTTTGCTTGCCACGTGCTCTACATAAGCCGACCATCCTAGATCTGATGATATCACAACACCCAAGTATTTATACTGAGCGACAGGGTTAAGGATGATACTATCATAGCCGTACGGAAAGCTAAGTGTGGATTTCTTTTTTGTTACCGACATTGAAACTGTTTTATCAAAGTTGATGACCATTTGCCAGTTCTCACACCATTGGGCTATCAAAGCAAAATCCTTGTTAAGACTAATTTGATCTTGTCGGCCTAATACGTCTCTATACAGGACGCAGTCATCTGCACATAACCTAATCTTGGATTCAACCTGACTAGATATGTCGTTTATAAAGAGAAGGAACAAGATAGGGGCCAGAACGGAACCCTGGGGTACACCAGAAACGACTGGCATAACTTCAGAAGTGTGGGCGCCTAACTGAACAAACTGGCGGCGGTCAGATAAGTAACAGTTAATCCAACGAAAAATTGGCCTATCTCCTAGTATAAGTTTAAGCTTTAAAATCAGTTTAGCATGGCAAACACGGTCAAAGGCCTTAGAGAAGTCAAGGTAAATTACATCTATTTGTATTTGGTCGTTAATTGCCTTTGGCGAAATTGTGTAGGATCTCAACAAGTTGGGTAGCTGTAGACCGACCAGTCCTGAAGCCATGCTGGTAAGGATGAAGCATATTATTTGCCTCAGCGAACTCTGTAACGGATTTTAAGATATGTTCCAGGATTTTGCAGCAAGTACATGTGAGAGAAATAGGCCTATAATTTGATTGACAAGAGGTATCACCCGATTTATGGACTGGCACTATTTTTGCAATATTCCATTCTGCTGGAAGGCATTGTTCCGAGATTGATTTATTGTACACAAGGCATAAGTATTTGCTTACAGGCTCGGCATAGCGTTTCAGAAAGCAGTTCGGGATTCCGTCTGGACCGTTACACTTTTTATCGTCTAAATTTAGTAATAGTGAGAGAACACCTGTTTCAGTTACGACTGGTGTGCTCAGCGCCTCGTTTTGCCCCATACTATCTGGCCTGTAAGAACGCGTAATACCATTGTCAGGGGCAAATACAGAATGGAAGAATGCGTTAAACGCGTCTGCTTGTTGCTTTTCTTCGGTCGGCGATAACGGTTTTGGAGGGTTATCTTTGTGCCTGACGTAACGCCAGAATTTCTGGGGTGATTCCTTGATAAAATTGCTGAGCGTTGTATTGCAGAAGCACTGTTTTCCTGCTTTTGTTTTTTCTTTTAGCAGTCTGTTTAACGAGTTTATTTTTTGGCAGAAGTCTGAGACTGGGCCTAATTTGTTAGATTTCCTCAACCTTTTTATTCTGCGTTTTAAATGAATTATTTCTAGTGTTATCCATGCGTTCTGCTTATTAGTGTATTAGCTTTTGTATTTGTGGGACAAATTGCCTCAAGCAGTGCATAACATGTGCCTTGAACAGTAACCAAATTTCATCAATGCCAGCCGCTCCTTCAGTGACTAGCTCGTGGAAGTCATAGTACTCGTGGGCTAGGTAGGTCATAATAGCAGCATCGTCTGCTTCGTTGAACGAGTACACGCGCTTTTTAGTACAACTATGGCGGATCTGATTTGGAATAGTTAGGGTGCAAAGAACCAAGTCATGATCAGATAATCCTTCAAGAATATCAACGTTATTTTTTCCTTTCAAAAAGAAATCGCTTATAAAGATAAGGTCTAAGATAGAGCTTAAGCACCCTGTACACGGGTAGGCTTGGAAACTATTTGGGTCAGGTTGAAGGTAAACAGAACACTCAGCATGATATTGTTTGTTACGTTGGTTGGGCTCAGAGAGCTCCAGTTAATATCTGGGAGAATAAAGTCCCCTCCCATTATTATGGCGTTCCCCTTATGTGTTCATGCATGTACTCTAGAAGCTGCTGAAGATACGATACATCAGCTTGGGGGGGTCTGTACACAGCCCGCCAACACAGACGTGGCTCTGGCCCAACTGAATCCTACACCAGACCGCCTCCACTCCTGGGACCTCCGGCATCACTGAGTAATTTATGCATTGGCGTAGGAGCAAGGCAACGCCACCACCTCTAGTCTTTTCGGACGATGGAGTAGCCCGGTGGAGCCACTTCATAGTTTCCAATGTCAGCATGTAGCCATGTCTCTGTCACGCAGATAATGTCAGGTTCAAGAGCGATCGCAGTCGTCTCCAGCTGTTCGATTTTGTTCAAAAGGCTGCGCGCATTAACATTGACAACAACTAGGGCCGACAGCGGTTTCGAGTTCGCTTGGCTGGTCCGTTGTCCATGCTTTCGTTTTTTGAAACTTCCACTACGTCATTGGTTTGGTCATCCCAGGTGTAGAGGCGATTATTTATTTTGACTTTATCGTAAGACAGAAAAACTCTATCTTTCTGGTTTCGATGCACTTTCGTTCTTTCCCATAGCTTCCTTCTAACTTCTCTTACTGCGGGCGAAAAATGCTCGCTAATTCAATATTCCGTTCAGTTGAGCTTTTTGCAATTACTAAGTATGTTGACTTTATCCCGGTAGTCAAATAACTTAAGAATGACAGGCCTGTGTTTGGGACTGTCAGCTTGCTTTCGTCCAAGACGGTGGATTCTTTCGATGCCAGCGGTCTTTATTCCCAGCTTATCTTCAAAGATTGTTTTCTCAACAGCGTCGAGTAGATCTTGGTGCCCCTCATTTTCTAGTTCCTTCACACCGTATACCACAAGATTAGACCTGCGGCCTCTGTTATCTAATTCATCGACTTTTTTTAGTCAAGGACAGAACCAGATGATCGAGTTTGTTAATCCTTTCCACGCATTCTAAGACCTGCTTTTCGATTTTTCCTATTTTTCCAGCTTTTTATCTATCGCTCCTAGCTTTTGATTGGTCACCATTTCTTCATTCTTTATCTCCAGGATGTCTTTTGCAATCATTTTGAGCTGCTCTTCAATTGAAATGTCACCAGGCCCAGGGTTAGTCTCGACATCCCCTGCTAGCAGCAACAAGAACCGCAAGGAAGCCGACAAATCACAGAACCATTCAAGCAAAGGGTGTGGGCACGGCAGCCAAACCAGGCAGACATTACTGCTACAACAGGATTTGCCGAAGCGCTTCCTCACCTGGATGACGAACAAGAACGGATTTGGGCGATGCATCTTGGCATTGCCGCCGCGCCCATTGAAGGGTCCGTCGCAGAAAGGGTTGCTTAAATAGGAGTCCTGTGACGTCATGGTCTTGTCTGATAGAGTGGCCCTGGTCAGGAGAAAGTAGCCGCTGGCACCATCTGGTGCCCGATGATAAGGCCAGCCATGTCCCAGGATCACAGGTAGGCGGAACAATTCCATCTATGAATTCTCTGAAGAAGGTCCGGCTAAAGTCAGCAGCATACCAAGCGTAACCTGGATGACGAACAAGAACGGATTTGAGCGATGCATCTTGGCATTGCCGCCGCGCCCAATCTATTCAAGCGCTGGCACTTATCTTCATTCTAGCAGTGCCATTTTGGTATCAATGATGACAATGGAGGCTGGCTGGTACACCTTGCTTTGTGATTTTTTTTTCTGCTGAATGCTTCCATAATTCCGTGTGCTACTTGGTCGTGATGCAGGCTAAAGCGTATGCACCATCTCCTGCTACATTAGTGCAATGTGAAATGCGAGTACATTGCTGCCCTAATACCTCGTTGTTGTTCATTGCGGCACTTGTTAAAATACCTTCCGGCCTGCCCAATGCAGATGAGAAAGGAATGTAACTGACAAAGTCACATGCGCATGTAAAAAACATGGTGCCTCGTTGGGCAATGTTTTCGTGCTTGCTAAGAACGATATTTCTTCTTTCTAAGAACATCAAATCCCTTCGGTACCTTGCCATTGCTATCGCATTCCGCAGCGCCCTCTACGACGGCGCCGACCGAGCTGTCCCCGAGCCGAACATAATCTGGACGCGAGCGGGTGGCGCTCTCGTGCCCGTTGTGGTGAGAGTGTCAGCACCTCTCTTGCTTATTCTTACACCGTGCTCTGTTGCCGCAAGAGTGGAATGGGCATTCCACTCTCTCTCTCTCAGATGGGTTGAGTAGAAATAACATGTCACTCTCTCGCTGTGGGTAGAGTCAACAATGCATTTCACTCTCCCCGAAATTTTGCGAGAGTAAAACAACGCCTTGAAGAGTAAATCGGCCCCTTCACTTCTGCGACACTCTCCCTAGTTTTTAGAGTGTATTTTGATAAAAGTTTCTCAGTCTCTAGACAATGGATGTCGCTAATAAATACATTATTTGGCGCATTTTGTCGCGACCACTTCAACGCTAAATATACGACTAAACATCGGCTAAAACTAACCTTTTGCAACTTTGTGGACAGCTGCTCTGGCCATTTCACGCTATATCCGTCCCAATTATTGTATGAAGTACAACTTGCTGGCAATTAGTTACCATAAAACATAATCTTTGGGTAAAAGTTATCTCTCTACAAAACATTCCCAACCTTCACAAAATTTTGAATTTTTAGGGCTGTATAAAAAACAGAAACATAAAGATCGATAAAACCTTTTTAAAGTGAAAAGCCTGTCTTCATTCTCAAGGGAAAATTTTGTCCTCGCCTAATTTAGGAATCAAATCAAATGAGTTTATTTAAACACCAGGGGAGACAGTACAACAGTCAGAACAGAAACAGTTCAGCAAATGTTTTGACAATGCGTTTTACGACTCATACTTTCGAGCTTTCTAAAAGACTTGTCATTTTCCTAGCGATGTTGAAAACGTTTTTTTTTTTTGCAAAAATGTTTTACAGGAAGACTTCATGCTTTAAATAGATAGTGCTAAATTTTTTTCCAATAAATCGCTGATGGTCGAGCGCCAAGGTTGGGACAGTTGGCGTGAAAATACCCTATGTTGAAATATATCTGCGTCACTATATTGAGAGACTTGAGGCATTATTGTACTTTTTAATACTGTATGTTGAAATACATTGACATTGACAGAAGCTCTATATCCGAAAGTGCGTGACGGCGGAAAGAGACGCACTAAGTATGGCATGAAGCGTAGCATTAGCGTTTCTTGCATACTGGGGCGCATTTCAAGTTACTCAACTGTTGTTTCTGCCCTTTATTTAATGCTGTTATACGAGGTCCACGTCCCGTGTCAACGGCGATTTCGGTCTGTTTCGAATCTTGCCCTTATTAGCGAAGTTAGAGCTAATAACCCTCCTTCTTTCGTCTTCACTTGCGCGCTGAAAGGCACACAGAAAGGGGGGGGGGGGGCAGTGTGGTAACGACCCACACTTGCCATGCAAGTGTTGCCGAGTGTTTTTTTTTTTTTTTTTTGAACCTTTTTTTTTCTGATACTACTTCGGTTCAAGTGTGTGTGGCGCTGTCTCGAAACGAAATGGGTGCTAAAATCAAATAATTGGTTCTTTTGAGATTGCAGACTTGTATTTTTGCAGCGAAGCTGTTTACCTCTATCGCCCGTATGCCTTCCCCGCATGCGTTTCCAGGAGGGTGCGATGGAAGGCGATTCCACAATGACAATGCTGTAAAATAGGAACGATGACTTCCTTAGTTTGAGTGTATTTAAGCAACGGAAAACTCTCATAACAGGGAAATCTGATTGTGATATAGTATTAACAAGACGATTGCCCAATGATTTATAAACTTGAACAAGGGAATTATGAGGTTAAACTGGACCAATTATTTACAGAGGGTATCGTGAAGCTTTGGAGTAAATGTGAAACATTAGAACCGTAGGCATTGAATGTTAGGATTCTAATATCTTGGTTCTATATATATTTTAGTGGCATCAGGTGAGTTGTATAGCTGTTTCCCGATGATTACATACAGTAATTAAGATGGCTATGAATGAAGGCGAAGTTTATTTAAGCAAGGTGAACTCGGTGAAATAATGACATCTTTTCAGCAATACTCTTCAGCCGTAAATCAAATTTTGCTTAATGTGCGCAATGTAATTTCTGTATTTGAGGCTAAAATCATTTATCGCTTCAAGAAATGTGCAAACATCGACAGCGTGAATGCAGTTATTGCCCAATCTTATTACAGGGTTAAATAAAAAGATTTTGTGACTTGAGCAGAACATCATGAATGTTGTTTTAGAAAGAATAATTGCAAGGCCATTAGACGACACCAGTTCAATACGATGTTGAGTTCAGAGATAAGTTTGCCAGTTAGAACAGACAGCAAAGAGTGAGTAAACAGTCAGTAGCTATTATTGTGGTATCGTCTGCACATATATACGGCTCTTTCTTGTTAGGACAATTAGAAAGATCATTCATATGAACTAAAAAAATAAAAGAGGTCCAAGAATGAATTCTTCAGGCACACCCTTGTGCATAGGTGAGAAATCTGAATATGTAGGACGAATATGTACTGCATTTTGTCGACTTGATACAAAACTGTCAATTAACAATAAGGCGGGACTATCAATATATATCCCGGTGAGTTTGTTAAATAAAATTCCATGAAGTGATAAGTTAAATGCTTTTGATAAGTCTACGAATGCAGCGGCAGCTATCATATATCCAGGTGTTAAAGGAGCTTTCAATATATCTTCATATGAGATTAGCGCTGAACATGAATAGTGTCGTTTTCGTAATCCAAATTGATGGGCTGACAAAATATTACATTCAGTTAAATGTTTCTTTAGGCGCTTTTGAAAACGTTTTACGATGATATTACTGAAATTGGCCTACTACGCAAGAATTGTTCCCGTGTATGTTGCAAACACAGTGGAAACGCACTGTGCCACAAAAGAGGCACATAACCATTGCATTTGTGAGCAGCTTGCTCAAGCTTCGCGTTGATGTCCTTGAACCCTTTTTACGTGTGTTAGAATGCGCCAAATGTCTGAGAAAAATAAGGAAATGTTTTAGTGGTTGTAAAGCGGGACATTCCGTGTTGCTGGCGTAAATGCGGGGTAAATGCGCTCATTCCCACATACCCATATGCCACACCATCCCACATACCAACAGACCGAAGTTGGTATTGAAGTGGTTCGTTGAAAACCAGAACAGACCGAGTGGCTTATACCCAGAGCTCCAAGTCGGCGTTAAAGAGTTTCTTTTAACAGTGGTACCTACTAATCTCGCATCTACAGTGAGCCCTGTCGGCATGAAAGAGGTTCATTGAAGCACGACACATGTGTACACATGTAACACAACTTTCGTCCGACGCTTGGATTTGAACCCTGTTACCTTACACAGCAGCCGTATGTGCTACTCATTCGGCCGTGGACTACCCAGTGACCGAATAGGTGGAAACACAATTAAATACAAACATAGATAGATAGATAGATAGATAGATAGATAGATAGATAGACAGACAGACAGACAGACAGACAGACAGACAGACAGACAGACAGACAGACAGACAGACAGACAGACAGACAGACAGACAGACAGACAGACAGACAGACAGACAGACAGACAGACAGACAGATACAAACATATATACATCGATCCAACATATAGAGCCCCCGGAAAATGCATAAAGTACCCTAAGAATGCCAAAACAATAATACCTCGGTCAAATGCCAAAAGCTACATCTCCATGTACGTAGGAGAAGCACCGTCTTTTCATCTTTGCTATAATAAAACCTGCATTTCAATGCCTAAACTCAGAGATGAAGATAAAACACCGTGCAGTACAGTTTCATGTTGCTGCTGCATCTATAGACCTTTCACACTCGAAGAATTTGAAACACTCTTCAAGGTTGCTTTCCCCCATGTGTGACCACACAGAGGTCCAGATTAATTTTGTGTCGCATTTTTCAAAAACAGATGACAAAAATAGGAGCAAACCTCTTCTTACAGTGCCGCCTCTACCTGTCTTCATATCCAGAATCAAAATTTTGAGTAGCCCCTTTCCAGTTAATGACGAAAAACAATTGAAGGTAATGTGCAATTGCATGTACAAAGAATCTTAGTAGGATATATGTACATAAATACACGTGTCGATGCGCAATACCTATACGTACAAGTCGAAATGTCTGCACATAATTACATAAAGGCGTGTGCATGCGCCAGTTATCTCGAGGCAATATATCCACAAATCGCACAGCTCATAACTATCAATACGAGACATCACTATATATACCTTGCTACTGCTACTATTCGTAGCCCATTCTCGGCATCTTCTCAGCCTCCTAGAAGTGTTTTCTCTGTAATGTAGTGGTAGTCTAGAGAAGACATTGCCGCTGGAAGTGGGTTATGGGGCTCCTGCTTTGCCCAGGGGGTGCTGCGAAAATGGTGCTAAAGAGCGCCCTCTGTCCTGAACTGGTTAGTACCAAGCTCGGTCGTCTGCTTCGGAAAGCACGTTTACACTATAGACCCGTCACTTTCGGTTGTGCTGTACCACGGCCTGCAGCGAATATCGGGCGCCGAATATTTTTGCAGGGCTGGCACGCTGCGTAAAGGCAAGAAATTATGGAACGCCGAATACGTGTATGCCAGTGGCGCACCAACGGGAGAAGTTTCGGGTGTTTAACCCCCCCCCCCCCACCCCCCACTCGTCCAGCCCCACGAGTCCACTATGTGTACCTAGAGCGCTCTGTTCACATTGTCCTAACAATGCAGGGGAGGGCTCGATGTCAAATTTGCCTGATTAACACAAACACTCTATCACTGTCTTTTATTTACTCATTCACTCCTTCATTACTTTGAGTAAATCGTGTACATTGTCATCATCCTTGGTGTCATTATTATAATTAATAGGCACTTTATTTGCTGTTGGATTCCTCTGGGTAAAGCAAGGAAATTGCATATTATGCAAAGTGCTTGCATCCCCGCCCCCCCCCCCCCCCCCCCCTGGCAAAGGCCCTGGGTGCGCTACTCGTGTGCGCCGTTCAAGAAATAAGCGGCGAAGTTTTAGCGCGATGTCAATCGCAAGTGAAGCGAGTCGCGTACGAAGTTGAACTGCAGGTAAGGTTTGCACGCTGCTCTATGCAGGCACACAAAGGCGAGGAAATGCTTGCTATCAATGAATTCACAGCAGGGATAAGCATACATCATGTGTATGGAACTGCTTGAGCGCACGACGGTACGCGCCGCGATGGCAGCGGTCTTTGAGCATGCCGCGAAACGGCGGGCCTCCTGCAATCTTTGTTGACTGCATGCCGTTAGGCAAGTAGTTATGCCTGCACTGTAGTAGCGGTCATCTGTCCCTTTATCAACCGATAAATAATTTATGCAATGCATATGAGCTCGCAGTATCGTGCGTGCGAATCGCGCGCTGCCGCGCGAGCTCTTGCGGTGCTCGTTTGATGTAGCTATTAATACAAGTGCTCGAACATCGATGTGCTCTAATCAATACTACCTTGCTGCGCTGTGTTAACGTATTGGCTTCAGGTCAAGGATGAACGCATTTAACTCTCGAACCTGTGCTGCTCGTAGTGGGGTAGTGAAGTTATCCAGCGCGCCCGATGCTCCGCTACGCGAGGCCTTGAGCGAAAACGGTAGAATGTGATGTTGGGATTCAGGCCTTCTTGCTAGTGGTAGCTCACGACGCAGCAGTAACGACAGTGACGCTTTTTCGAGGCTGAGCTAGGTCTCTCGGTCGGATCGGCGTCGCGAATTCCTTCTGCTTCCTGCATTACGTCCCACGGCACACGGGGAGTCCGGTTTCTTAAAACTAGGCTGCGGCCAGCTCGCGGCGTGGTCTGTGCACTCGCCTTTTTGCACTCGCAACAGGGCAAAAAAAGTGCGAATCAACGCAAAACCCGAGCTAGAAACGTGCTTCGCCACAGCCAGGGCTAAATACTACCCAAGCTAGTACTACCCAGATAACTTTTCACGCCGCCACCAGGCACCGCTACTATACCTCAAACACCAGCGCAAGAGTTCCATAGTCAGTCGCGTACGCTAGGCCCACACAGAGCACATGGTGAATAGTTTCGGGTATAGAAGAGGCGAAAGATTAAGCATTATGTCCATGTCTAAATTTTGCACTGTCGTCGGAACTTCGGCAGCAATATACCCCACAGACCAGGGCCGTTAACCTGGGAAAGCGTGACGACTAGAGCAGTCTGACGAGATGTAGCCGACGCGGATGGGGTCTCATTTCCGTGTGGCATGGTAGCGAGCTCGATGTACGTAACGACCA
The DNA here is from genome assembly GCF_013339745.2 of Dermacentor silvarum. Taxonomy (NCBI): domain Eukaryota; kingdom Metazoa; phylum Arthropoda; class Arachnida; order Ixodida; family Ixodidae; genus Dermacentor; species Dermacentor silvarum. Next base: position 121,085,377 of record NC_051160.1, on the reverse strand, counting down.
CTGCGGAGCTCCGTGGCGAGGACGGTGTGCGCAAAACTCCCCCAGAATATTACGTGCGGAGAGACCGAAACAGAGGAACTAATTGCAATGTATTACACTAACTAATTACAAGAGCAGCGCAGCCAAAGACCAAGATAGAAACCAGCACGCGCCAAGCCACGATGCCCGTCTTCGTCTTCTTTTGCGCCGTGTCTCTTATGCGTCTGTTGTATCGCAACAGCATTGCACCTAAAACGAGTGCTATAGCAATCTGACGCTTAAGCACGATTTCGAAACTGCTTATGAGCCCCCTCAAATCAAATGGTCCTGCTTACTGGATAATAAGGATTGGTGTTTCCCTGAGAACTGGTTGTCCTGGCGACTGTTAATTCGTGGTCTATTTCCAAGACATTGATTTATTTAGGCACGTATTGTACGACGTCATCGTTTTTGCCTCAGTGCCCATACAATTTTCAAAACCATGGAGCGGAGAGCGCTTTTAGCCGCCTTACCCTGGCATCATGTGCGGAACGCTGTTAGTGCAAACATTGTTCCAGGTAACGATAGCACGAAGTCATAATTTTGCTTACAGTAGAATTATTCTGCCATTTTACAAGTGCTTTCCAAATGAGTGCTGCTTCTAGACAAATGTACTCTTGGGTATACAGTGAACTCTGAATTAACTTCACGCCCACAGCTCGCAAGAGACGCTGCGGCTAGAACAGTACAAAAAAAAAATGGTTACTTTGATTGCCTTTTTTGAGGAAACCTACTAGCGTGCACATAACCACGAGCGCATTCTCGATTTATATTGAAAGCGATAGTGAAGGAAATTATTATGTCAAGCTAGATCGGTAGTACGTTCGTCTAGAAGTCTGTCATTGTTTTCTGTATGCCAATGTGTCACTCAGTAGCGTAGAAAATTGCCTTCGAACGTCCTGCTTCTGCTGCTCAGTTGGAACCACCCGCACTGAAACGGAGGAGTCGCTTTAGACTCCACGTTCCCTCCCTCCATGGTGCTGTTAAGTCTTTAGGAAACATTTCATGTAGGAATATACCCGCAGCGTACTATTTGGCACCTGCAGGTGTTATGCTTGGCTGAGTCACTTTGCCACACGATCACTTGAGTTTTAGCAGCGGTGATGTGAGGTTTGGGGAACAAATTAATTTTTACAAAAAAAAAAGAAAACAGTTCTTTTCAAGTTTGTTCCTAGGCCACAAAAAGAGTAAAAAACAAACGGTCGCAATTGTTTTTGAGTTCATTGGTGTAAATCTTTCAGAAGTTAGGTTCGTGTCAGGATAGGAGTTCAGACATTCGGGCGAGATATGGTTTCATCCATTTCGTGCTGCATTTGTGATTGTGGTGGTGTGCTGCATCTCCACCGCATGTTGCTTGGAAAATCAAGCTCGCCATGCGTCACGGAACACAGGATCTGTACTTTTAATAATGGAAAAGGACAGCTAAAGTTCTGGTAACGCTTTCATTCGTAATGAACAAGAAAAACTGGATATAAAAGCCACGTTGGATGCTTTGCTTACTACGCTAATGTACGTCTTTTTCGGTACGCAAACACATTTTACCGTTTTCTTAGTCAGTGCTGAAATCCGTGTGAGCTGAGAGCTTGACAATTCAGTTTCAGTGCCGCGCTCCGCGCTTGTGTTTCTTGGCGTTACTACAACACCTAACCATCATATAGCAGTTCCATCTGACTTCCACTTTGCTGGCACAAAAGCGCACACCCCTCCTTACAGCGTCGTATTATTACAAAGTATTCAGTCAGTAGCTTTTTCTGCAAAGACACAGCTTGACTTGGCATTCTCTTTCAACCTAAGTAGGATAACCTCTCCAGAAATTCCTGCTTTTTCTTCACATTAAATTGCGATGCAAACTTTTATGCTGTCCTACTCCAAGTTGGCAGGCTGTCTGGCCACACAACTCGAACTGATGCCCTTCTAGACCAAGAATATGGTTCTGTTGCTTCCAACAAATAAATTAATTGACTATATTTTATGTAAGGTGGGCAATTCTTCCTCTTAAAGGTTCCCCAAAGACAAATTCTAGACAACAGTACTACATTATGCTTCACAAACGGCAACAAGCCAGTTTTTATTTTGACGATATGTAAGGCTGAAAAAAAACGTACGAAGAAAAAGCGGGTTGTGCCGCTGCCCTGATGTTCCCAGCACTGGCTCGTCAAGGCGTCATGGGTTTTCACAGCACGTGTCTAGGTTTTGTTTCCATTAAAGAGCACTACAGTGTATATTGCATTCCGAATGAATTAAGAGCTTCGCCTAGCAATATTTCACAATGCATCTAGCGGCAAAAATGGCCCAAATGGAAGAACCAATTCGGAAGTTGGTAAGTCACAGTTGCAAAAGGGCTTTGTGGTTTCCAAGCGAAATTGGCAAACGATGTCGTCGGTTCTCTTTTTTTTTCTAAGCCTTCTCTAACAGAACAAAGAAGAGCAGTTTTCGGAGAGCAGTCTACCTCTGGTAACAGCTATCAAGGGGTTCGCAGAAGAGAATCTATACTAATGGCTTCTCCATTCCCACCATTCCGTAAGCTTAGAGGCGCCCCCGCGTTTGAGCTATTGGAGGCGAGCTCGGCCAATGGAAAAGCTGGCGCCGCCATCGGCGTCACGTGGTATGAGTGATCACGTGTACACGCGGCCTCGTCAGCTTCTTCGGTCGCGCCGAAGTGAGCTGAAAACAAGAGTTTAAAGTTACAACTACGTCGTGCTCTGCTTAAGTGAGGATATTTCCCCGCTTCGGGTGTCTGCTTGACAACACTTGAAAGCACTATTATAGGTAGTGGCTGCCTTTGAAGGCATCCAACATAGTAGGATACTGCTCGGTGCCGCAGTTCCCGACGTACGCAACGGAGCCCGGTGTCAGCTTTCAGACGTACCCGCAGGACGAGAAGCTGCATGAAGCTTGGATCACGAAACACGAAACCAGCCATCGGTTACAACTCGGGTGTGCCGCAAGCACTTCCGGCGGCTGGGAGGTTTCTGCTACGGCGTAGGGGCTGCGATGTTCGGTGAGCAGCAGAAAGAGGGCACTTATCAAGACGATCGCCCGCGCGCCCTCGCGCGTTGCGCGGCTGATGTCATGAAGCTTTCGTGTATGAACTTGTTGATGCTAGATACTGGCAAGTTCACAGGAATGGAACTGGAACGGTTAGGAGCACATTAAAAAAACACAGGGCATTTTATCGTGTTTTTGTTACGTCAAACAAGGCATGTACGGGATTAAGAAAATGAAGCAGCAGGAAATCGCTCGCTGAGAAGACCGATAAACAAACAGTGCGACGCAACATGGGAGAGAATGATATTGACACGTCCCAGAATTTGGAGAAAAAAAGATTGACTTCGTGACGGCACATCGCAAATCGTCGTAGGCGTCGAAGTCCCAGCAGTAATGAAATTATTTTGAACAGCTTTGATATTGTCCACGCAACAAAGGTTGCTAGTGTACTGTCAAATTCTCATATACTGCGGTCTAAAGTACACGGTACGGTGGGAAAACATGCTCGCAGCGCTAGCGAAACGTTGTGCGGTGACCTGCATGCAGACGTGCACTCGGCCGCTGCGAACCCGTGCGATTGCTGCATTGAAGATTCATTTTGTTATGCTTCATTAGGTGATAGGGACAGCCAGCTATAAGAACATATTTCACACAGTTTGCTCTCAGCGAGTGCCTGCCTACCTTTCACGCAAGAAGCAGGTTCGGGGGACTCCATCGCGGCGACCGCGCGCAGTGGGCGTTTACTGTACGCGTATTCGGTAAAGAGATAGCATCTGTAAACCATTCTGTACTTTCTGTTTGCCAAAGATTATTATTTTGATAGTAAAAAACTTCCTTCGTTTCGAGAGTACTTGCAGAAATGTCTAGGAGGACTCCCGCATGCTGTTTTTATTAAGCGCCGACAGGGTCAAACCTATATGAGGAGCGCGCCGCGTTATATCTCATACTATACGCAAGCGAGGCGCTTCCGGTAGATGGCGACTCCGTAAATCCTCGACCCTAATAGTTCTTTCCATAGCGAACTGTCGACATCTAATTGAGCCCGTGACATCCGCAATCTAAAAAACTAAACTTCCGTAGTGTGGAGAAAATGCACAAGCACCGCGTCTCTAATCCCGTAAAATGAGAGCAGCGGTCATGTTTGGTAGATGAGAATTCCTAATGTTACTCAGAATCTCTAAGCGAACAGAAAAAGCGTGTTATTTGCTATGACTGTCAACTTCGTGCCACAACTTCTAATGTCAACATCTGCAATAACCTCCCCCCCCCCCCCTCGATTGGCTATAGTTGTGCCAGGGGTCTTTTAGATGGAACACCAAATACATCTCGCGTCTAGGCCCTGCCGTTGTTGCTTTTTAGCTGATAGGCTGCCTGACTAGGCGGACATACAACATTTCAACAGTCATTTGTATCATTGACTGTAATGTAGTCCTTACCTTCTTACTTATTAAATCTAGAGCAGATTTCTTAGAAAAACTGCAGCCGAGAGAAGGGAAGTCATGCGTGTTTGGAAAAATTAGTAAGGTCAGCACCGTTATTGGACGTGAACATGTGCTACACATTCTATTGAATAATTTGCAAAATGCGTGCCCATACCTTGCCTAGTCTAATGCCGAGCTACTCTTTAGCAGATTTCGGGAAATAATCTTGTTCGAAAGTGGTTGCAGTAGGATTTTAGTCAAGAAGACATAGCTTCAATAGCCTTGGTTTTAATGTTCTAAATAAAACCTGTGACCAAAATCAGTAAAAAATAATATTTGCATATTTTATTTATTTCCGAATGATATTTGAAACTTTTCTTTTTGGTAATGTCCATTTTGCCTCCATGCGAAAACAGCAGCGGAGGGCCTCGCACAAGTGTTTTTCAAGTGTCCGGCATAACATGAAACACATTTCAGACTTGTGCCAGTCAGTAAAGGTAAATGCTGCTGAACACATATTTTTCATTTATTACCAAGCAAGCTGATGCCTGACGGGAAATGCATTGGATGATTTTGTTGCGATGCCTTAGTGCAGCACGTTTATGGCATAGGGCCTCCATATCTGGGAAGTCGCTTTCGAACTTCGCGCGCGCGGGCCGCCTGATAGTCATATAACTGATAATGATCTGTTATATTTCTTAAAACAGTTCAAGATTGAGTGATGATTTTAAGTTGTAATCGGGCGGTTCTGAAATAACTGATGCCACTAAGCATGCCAGAGTCGTCATTAAGAATTTTTCTAGAGCTAGATATAGTACTGAAAATCAAACCCCAGCTATACGAGAACGATTATCATCAATACTGAATTTTATTATGAGAACGAAAATATTCTGTTTATGATAAGTTTGGTATTTACGACGTTAAATATTTTTTGTATTTCCATTTCTGTTTCTTAAGCTTGCCGCAGCAGGGCGTTTTCCAAGCGCGAACATTTAACCAGGAACAGTCTAACTGTTAAACTGGAAATTGAATTGTTCTAGATGACGCCGTACTCCCATTCGTTGTAGACGACAGTACAAAGCTCCACAAGGCACACAGCGGCCTATTGTCATGAAGGATATTTAAATTGAGGAGTGTTGGTGACAGAAGGCGAGTGTTTCTGCTACAGCAAGTGTTCATGCAACAGAGCTACTGGAAAAGCCACAGATGCGGCGAAGTTCACTGAAGTGTACTTGTGCATAAAGAAACCCCAGTTAAATTTAAATGAATTGATGGCACTGTGACAATTTAAACAAGAGTTTTCGCATGCTATGCTCCGCAACCCTGGTGAAATGAATATGTCTACTGCAACGTTTGCCTTGTTTATTACCATGGCCGTTAGAATCGAGGCTGTCACCATATATGATCTCAAGAGTGTAAGTCTTTCTGATTTGGGAATTCATATTTGAGTGGTTTTCATAGGAAGAATTATAGAAAAATGAGGATAGGAGGCCGATGTTTCAAGACCTGTTAAGCTGATGCTCACCTGCCGACATCACACTGATCAAATTGGCAAACTGATGTGGTGACATATAACTCGGCAATAGTTACTAAATTTTGAAATATAATTTAAACAAGTACGAGTACTAACTGCTTGCTTGAGAAATTTACCTTCTCTATCTGTTGACAATCAGAAAGTGCGAAATTTCAAGGCGGTCTTTCATTCCTCTAGAAAAAAGTTGTCGCAGTTTCACCCGAAAGGCGAAGCATCAATTGCGATAGCAACTTAGTAGAGAGCTATACGGAGTAAGGATAGTAGTTTTATGCGCTGTACAAACTTGGACATGCAGCAGCACCGGCAACACACAGCACTGTTGTCGACGCCGTCGGCGTTTTGCCCGCGTTCGCACAAAATGCGTGCGGCGTTGGTGACTGTTGCCGGACATGACATGACAAGAACTTTATTTGAGTCCTGACTGTTGCCGGAGCCTCTGATATAAATATGCACTTGGTGCCGCAGCTAAACGTCGCCTCCCTTCCCTGCCCCCCCCCCCCCCCGGCCTTTCGTGCGTCAGAAGAAGGCGCGTTTGCTCTACATATATGGTGATTGTAAAGGAGGAAAGAGACGCCTACTTCTGCAGCCCTTAAGGGAGCACGGCACAGAACGCGCGTTTGTTCTCCGCCGTGCGTTCACTCTCCGTGAAAGCGCGCGTCCCTCGCGCCCTTTCACTCGCACATACAGCGTTCGGCGGCGCGCGGCGACGATTTCATCTCCATTGACGTCATACGGAACCTCACGGCGACGGCGACGGCAACGGCGACGCCGACGGCAGAAATCTGCTTTGGAGTGTCCATATAATTGCTATCGCAATAAAAACTTTGAATGTGCTGTCGTAATGACGACAAGGCGTCTTGTACTCAAAATTAACATTATATCTTCGTTTTTATTCCACGTTAAATGATAATGACTTGATTTGCGCGTTTTCACACTGAACTCCTTCATCTCTGTATACCTACTACCAACAAGAATGAGCATCATTTGTAAAGAATTAAAACAAATAATTAACACTCAATCAAAAAAAAAAATTCCCGGCTTCACAGATTTAACGTCGCGAAGACTGATGAAACAGCGGAGCTGGTGGCTTATACTAGCTATTAGCTTTAACTTGGCTTTTACTTAGCTATAACTTGGCTTATACTCAGCATTCACTTTAATTTAACTTTAGCGTTGGTCTCTACTATGGCTCACGATTATAAAGCTTTAATTTTTGCTGAGCTTTAACATTTAACTGTGGCTCTGTGTGCTTTTTCTTAGCTTTAACTTTCCTTTAAAATCGATTTGTTTATCTTCACGGTGAGCTTCGCAGCGTTGCCGAGACGCAGCTTCTCTCTCTGCAAACGCCGTTGACGCCGTGCCTCTTCTTCTTCGAGCGAAAGCAGCTTCTTCGTTGTAGCCACGCTCGCGGCAGAATGACGGCGCCGCGGCGCCGCCAGCGCACGCTCTCTTCACCTCAGGAGAACCCTGCACGTCATGGTTACGTCATCACTTCTCTCTCACTCTCTCTTAAGCTCCGCCTCAACTACTGCTTGGTGTCCCTGCACTGGATCCCCGCCCACGTAGGGATCCCGGGCAACGAGGCAGCCGACACCCTGGCGAAGGACGCCCACCACACCACTGTGCCCCTCAGTCGGGCCGTGACGGAGGGCGACTTCACAGGACTGAGGCTGCGGCGACACCTGGCGACCCACCACCCAGACAAACGGGTGGCACTGGGATGCCCCCCACGACCACTCCCCCAGCGAGGCCTGGCTCGCAGGGAGACCTCGCTCCTTCTCCGGCTCCGCATCGGCTGCAGCTGGACGGCAGCACGCAGCTACCGACTGGGACGAGCGACGTCCCCGGCCTGCAGCTCCTGCGGGGAGCCGGAGACGATCGAACATCTCCTGCTGGCCTGCCCGGCGTACCTCCAGCAGCGGGGCCCACTCCTGCAGGAGTTCCGCCGCCTGGGCCTCCCCTGTGGCAAGGAGGAAGATCTCCTCTTCCCCGGCCGACACCACCTTTCTGCACTTCGAGGCGTCGTGGAGTTCCTTGACTCGTCAGGGCTCTCCGCACGCCTCTAAGGACATTTCTACAAGCGGGAAGGCCTCACGGCCTCCCACTCCACCCCGGGCCTGACCGGCCTGGCACAACACCCCTGCAGACTCTGCAGCACGCCAAGGCCTTCCATCTCGGCCTGATACGTGCCGCCTATGCCTGCCGGTTTTGCTTCGCCCAGCCATGGCGTCTCCACTCTATCCCTTCTTTCGCTCCCACTTACCCCTCCCCGTTGGCGCTGAGCCGTGCTCCCTCAAGGGCTGCAGAAGATAGCGCCAACCTTTCCCTTTCCCTCAAGAACCACTTACCTTGGTGCACACTCTTTCTCGATCTCTCCACCACCACGTCATCGCTACTCTCTCTTTAGCTCCACTCACCTGCTGCTCAGCGCGCACCTTCCACCTCTCTCACCCGTGCCGCTCTCCGAACACCTGCGCCCCGGCGCGCGCTTCTCGCCCAGCTGCACCGATTCCTGCATACGCCTCGGCACGGATCAACGTGGACTTTGAACAGCTCCGCTGCTAAAATACTGCATATAGCCGGCACGTTAGAGCGGTCTAGGAGCAGCCCGAGCAGAATCACAGCGTAGTTGAGCGGAACCTCGCAATATGGCCTGTGCGACGTAGAATCTACAGGTTTTCCCGCTCAATTTAATCCAAGCGCCATCGAAAATAATCCACGTGCCAGCCAGTTTAATCTGAGCGCCAGCAGTTTAATCCCAGCGCCACCACATATAATCCCAGTGCCATCCGAGTTAATCCGCGTGCCAACTGATTTAATCCTTGCGCCAGCTATTTTAATCCGAGTGCCACTCATTTTAATCCCGGTGCCAATCAGTCTACTCCTCTTGGCAATTGATTGAGGAACGAATAATTCTTGAGAGACCGTACCAGGCGTCACGAATGCCGTCTATTTATTGAAGTCATGACTGTATTGGTGTCAGCACCAAGCTAGCACAGTTACCACGCAGCATTTCCGTCATGAAGCTGATTCAATCACCTAAGTGTATTTTGTATATCACTCATTTCCTCCTTTTCGAGTCGCGTTTCCGAGTGACAAGAGTGACTCGCAGAAGTGAGTCACCATCGCGACACAAATTGCACTGCTTGTGTTCTATCATGACATGCGATTTTCTTCTCTATCGTCATGCATATTGATCGAAATGGATTGCAAGGGTAAAAAGTTGCTCACCATTACTCAGTCACTTATAATCACTAAGCGACGAATGAGAACTCACTAAGCTTCTACTTTAGCACGCACTCCTATACTCTCGACATGCATATCAAACAAAATGGTTTTCAAAGGGTAACAAACTGATCACTATCACCTTGTCAAGTGTCATGATCACTAGTGACTCACGTGAGTTCATCACTGTTTTTACCCAACCATGAACTCTCCTAACCTGCCGACATGCATATCAAACGAAATGGTTTTCAAAGGGTAACATCCTGCTCACTACCACCCTGTCAAGTGTCATGATCACTAGTGACTCACGTGAGTTCATCACTGTTTTTACCCAACCATGAACTCCCCTAACCTGCCGACATGCATATCAAACGAAATGGTTTTCAAAGGGTAACAACCTGCTCACTATCACCCATGTCAAGTCTCGTGATCACTAATGACTCACGTGACGTCATCACGGTTTTTACCCAACCTTGAACTCTGCTAACCTGCCGACATGCATATAAGACGAAATGGTTTTCAAAGGGTATCATCCTGCTCACTATCACCCTGTCAAGTCTCGTGATCACTAATGACTCACGTGACGTCATCACGGTTTTTACCCAACCTTGAACTCTGCTAACCTGCCGACATGCATATCAAACGAAATGGTTTTCAAAGGGTATCAAACTGCTTACTATCATCCTGTCAAGTGTTGTGATCACTAGTGACTCACGTGATGTCATCACAGTTTTTACCCAACCATGAACTCTGCTAACCTGCCGACATGCATATAAAGCGAAATGGTTTTCAAAGGGTAACAACCTGTTCACTATCACCCAGTGAAATGTAGTGATCACTAGTGAATCACGTGATGTCATCACTGTTTTTACCCAACCTTGAACTCTCCTAACCTGCCGACATGCATATCAAACGAAATGGCTTTCCAAAGCTATCATCCTGCTCACTATCACCCTGTCAAGTGTCGCGATCACTAGTGACTCAGGTGACGTCATCACGGTTTTTACCCAACCATGAACTCTGCTAACCTGCCGAAATGCATATCAAACGAAATGGTCTCCAAAGGATAACAACCTGCTCACTATCACCCAGTGAAATGTCGTGATCACTAGTGACTCACGTGACGTCATTACAGTTTTTACCCAACCATGAACTCCCCTAACCTGCCGACATGCATATCAAACGGAATGGTTTTCGAAGGATAACAACCTCCTCAATATCACCCAGTGAAATGTCGTGATCACGAGTGACTCACATGGCGTCACCATGGTGTTTGCCTAACCGTGAACACTTATAGCCTGCCGACATGCCTATCAAATGAAATGGTTTTTGTAGGTTAACAAACTGCTCACTATCACTCACTCAAATGACGTGATCACTAGTGAGTCACGCGACGTCACCACATTTGCACCCGAGCATCAACTCCCTTTATCTGCGGGCATGCATATCAAACGAAATTGTTTTATAAAGCCAGGTAGCTGTCCAGGATCACTCAGTAACATGACGTCATCAGTAGTAACTCGTGCAACGTCACAACGGTCGTACCCGAGCATCCACTCTTCTCGCCTGCTGATATGCATATAAAATGTAAAGGTTTTCAAATTGTAACTGGTTGGTTGTTGTTGTTGAGTAACAGTATTAATCACTACTGACTCGCGCAGTTGCCATAGTCTTGCTGAAGCATATATTCGCCTAACATATACCGACACGTATAGCAAAAGAAATGGTTTTAAAAGGGCAGGTAGCGGCTCATTATCACTCATTAACACGACGTGATCACTATAGTGACTCACGCGACGTCACCACGTACGTACTCAAGCATGCACTTTTCTTACCAGTCAATAGGCATTACAAAAAATGATTTTCACACTGTGACTAGTTTCTCGATATTATTTAGTAACATTATTAAGTCACGTGGTGATTCATGGGAAGTCACATACCGTGAGGTGGGCTGTGTATTCAAAGGTGTCAGGCATATGAAACGAAATGGTTTTCCTAGTGAGATAGGTGCTTACTGTTACTGCGTCGCACGACGTTATCAGTAGTTGCTCACGCCACATCACCAACCAGCAACTGACCAGCAACTTCTTCATGCTATGAACCTGCATGTCAGAGTGTAAGTCAATGCAATTATATTTTGTTGATTACCATGGGTTAATCAAATATAAGGGGGAAACTAGAGACTATCTGAATCTCAGACGTGTATGGCTCAGTATGCATTATTTTCTTACCAAACTCAAGGATGGAGTGCCGAAAGGTCACCTACAAAAGAGCGTCGTGATGTATCTAATAAGACATCTCCCTCGACAACAGAAGTACAACAATTTGGCGAGATATCCTGAACGAAAACCTGTTATTTATTCAAGGCGGTATTTGATTGCAATTCAGTCCAAGGTACTTTCTTGGTGGGTTTATACACACAAACCGAGAACAACTGCATGTACTCCTCTCTGAGCGCAGCTTGAACAAAAGAAAAATTGTGCCTATCGAATGCCGCGCAATCCACGCGGTGAACAAGTGGCATGGCGTGTTGTGCAGCATTCACAAGCAACGAGCGCCTGTGCACCTTTTGTGTGAGTCCTTGTGGAGTCACCAGCACTGAGTCGCGCCTCTCTCTGAGGTGCTCTTTAACTTGGCATTTGAATTTGGAGAAAACTTCTTCAATTCGATTAAAAAGGACTGTATGGAGGCAGCCGCTTGATGTAATGTTTCGAGCTGACCGAGATGTGCCTGTTCAGCGCGGTTGTGAGCGGGAGCGTTGTCGAAAATGAAAACGGCCTCTGTTTCCGGCTCCTCTGAGTCAACCTGGGCAGACACGTCGGCGAGAAACTCATGGAACACGATCCAATGGACCCTTTCGACAATTCGCCAGTGCAGCACGCCGTTAGCCGACATGCAGGCTGATGTTGATGTCCGCACCTTTTGTCAAAGTCGTCGTCTGGAGCTCTGCCATGCCCTTTTTTGCGTGGCCGAATTTCCTTTAACACCATATATTGTAATTTGTTTCAGCGATGTAAAAGCGGCAAACCCGGGGACCATTCGTTTGCAACCATTGCGCATACTCTTTTCGTTTGTTCTTCACGTCGGAGCGGTTGCGGTCCACCGTTCTCTGGGTCTCTAACTTTACAGAGTAGGTGTGTGCATCGAGGAGGCGGTCAATAGAAGTGGTGCTGATTGTGAAACGAGGCATTTCTTCTTCAACGGTGCGCTTTATCTGTTTCAACGTGAACGTTGGCTTCTCGTCGAAAATTCTTTTTACGAATGCGACAACGTCGGCGCCAAACTTTCCGATGGACCCCCCCCCCCCCCTTTTCAGAGAAACTTCACGGTCTGTCGCAACAATTGACCTTGCAGTTTTTACGTTTATGCCGAGCGTCTCGGCGAGTTGTTTCAAATTCAAATTCATTCAAAACCCTCGTGTGAAGTTCCCAACTGTATAATGTGTGCTAATGACGTCTGCGAATAATGCGAGGCACGTTCCTTCTCTCGCGTGTGTTTCCCGGTAAAGATTACGGTATCGTAAGCTAGTCCGAGTGAAAAAGTATCCAACAGCACAGAAATCATGTAGTGACGTCCCCACGGTCTAGTAACTCATTCAGTTCATTCCAGGCTACCAAGGGCAGACCAAGGAAAGTAAATACGCCAGAAGAACAGCGTGAATATAATGTCGTTGTGAAGTAATAAAGGGTGTGGTTAAGTACATTTCAGTTGTATCTGGTTTCACTCTTTGTAGCGCCACGTGTGTTAATTCAAGTGAATTCGCAATGAGTAATCGTTGTGGGTGTCTTTTACTGCTTCACTGTACAACCACCTTCAAAGCATGGATTGGAGCCACAGTTTTCTTGGCCTACGTTTAGACCTTGTAAACCCGCCATGGTAGTCCATGAAAAATAAGGAGAAATGCGGATATAATTGAGAAGGATAACTTTCGTCACAGAAATTTAATCAAAGTAATGTGCATTTCCATCAAAAAAATTTTTAATCTAATTCCCACCATTGCAATATTTAGGTTAGCGTTTCGACTTCATGTGATAGCATGTTTCAAGTGGTTCTGGAGGGCAGCGCATATACAACTTCTATGGATAACACTGCATAAGACGCATTCATCGGGAACAACTGTACTCGTGACAAGATTCTGGCACTTATGTCATTCATGTAACTTAAAACCAAGTAGGCCCAAGATGGTACGTTGGGGTACGCCAGATGACACACCCCTTTTGCTTAACTGTGCTCCACCAATCACACAAATCTTTGCCGTCTCTTGTTTAAATATTCTTTATCCAATCAATGACAGTGTGGTCTATATTGAACCACACAGATTTTCAGCTAGCGGAGAATGAGGTACCCCATGAAATGCCTTTTTGGAAGCGAAAGATATACAGTCTACAAAGTATCCTATGTTGAGCGCCCCAACTACGTCACGTATACGTAGGATCCCAGTTGTAGGATGCAGGACAGACCACTCCCGACGCCGTGTTGCCTTGGACTTGATAATGAGAAGCTATTAAAATGATGCATAATGTTACTGAAAAAGAACATGGTCGAATACCTTGCAAGCCACACTGGTCAGTAAATTGGACGATAATTATAAACAAGACCACAGGGTCCAGATTTGAGCACTGGTGTGACGTTGACCATTTTCCAGTCATCTTGTAAAGCGCTTTTTGGCAAAGATTTATTGAAATTAAAGGTAAGATATCTTGACACTGCACGCGCACAAGACGACAGTAGTGCGCATGACAAGCCATCGGGACCCGTTAGTTTAGATGAATGAAGTTGCTCTAACAAAATCTGTATGCCTCATTGATGGACTGAGATAGAATCCATGGAACCACCTTTAAATCTTGCCGTTTGCCTATCTGATCTCGATCTTAACTTTGCTAATTGAAACCTACCTCAGTAGATCGTACCATTACATGCGCTTGCAATTACTCTGGTATGCTTTTCTCTTCCATGCTTTCTCTTCGATGCTTCCATGCTTATTCCATCTCTTCTATGCTTTCTTTCCTTCAATACTGTAATAACCTCTCGCTAATCTGAGCATCTGAACCTTTAATCCTTCCCCTTCTTTAGATCCCAATCCTTCTGAAAAGCGCACACATCTCGGAATTTCATTATGATGTGTCGAGTCATTTCCGTGCTTTTTTCTATAGCCCACACATGCCTTATAATGCGGCACGTATTTGTTACGGTATGTTTTTTTTCTTAGGCAGCCAGCTCCGGCTTCAAATAACAAGGCACTGCCATTTGTGTTATAATAGAGACTTTCCTTCATGATTTCTTTGATGCCGTGTTTGCAAATCTTCATGGTCGGTTTGGTTTTCATCATTTGCATCCAATTTACGATTCCTGTTTCTCCCTTTGCTTTTTATTACTTTTGCTTGTCTATTCTCACTACCACCGACCGTGTACTTCGTTGCAAAGTTTCTTGTCATCTCCCTCAATTCCGGTTCATGCTTTTGAGATAGATTTCTGCACATAATCTGGCCATTCGTTTCATCTATGCTTTTTTTATCTTGCTCCAAGCTACCTCTACCCTTCTGCGACTTCGAAAAAGAAAAGCAACTCATGTTACCTAGCACTGACTCATTTGTGGTTTTACCGTGGTCCCCCAAAGCCAGTCGGCCCATCGCTCTGTGGTTAATATCCAACCGTGACAACATTTCTGATTCACAGCACGGAATTGCATTGGCGAAAATTAGCAATTGCACCTGTACTCTTTTCTCGATTCCTTGCACCACCTTTTATTTATCTTAGCCCCAAAGTGCTTTATGTTTCATCATTGCTGCATTCCACTTTGTTTTCACGTTTAGGTTATTTTGATGGACGCTTGAGTGTGTTTTTTTTCTTCGTTTATGCATACACCCAGATTTTTGCAGCGCTTGACTTTGGGTATGTGAACTTCCTGTTGATTTGACACCACGTTATCAGTCGTCCCTTCATTAAAGATAATTCGCGATTTTTCTCGCCAAACTTAAGTACTGGACTCGTGCCCGCATTGCCACTTATATTGGCGAGTCTCTGTAAATCCCTTGACTTGCTCGCTAGTAGAACTATATCGTTTGCCTACATTAGCCCAGTGAGCTTCTGTTGAACCTTTTGTGCATTATGGTTTTAACATGCATACATTGCATGTCCACTACAAATTTTTTGGACACGCTGCGCAATCCGGTGGCGCCACCTGATAGTCCATGTGTGGCGCACGTGTGTTTCGCCCAGTACGGAGAAATTTTGAAGAATGTCTTAGTTGATTATTTATTAGCATCTCCCTTGAAATGGGGTGGGGCTTGAGTTACTCACTTATGCTATACATGCTTTTCGTTCTAGCATTTTTGTATACATCTATTTATTGTTCTTAATATGCCTCAGAACAGCTCTTTCTACCTTGTACCGCTACGTATGCCTTTAACGGATCCGGTCGTACCAATCTCTTGCCTGCTTTTTTCCCGCCAATACTTTAAACGTATCTTGCTTATCTCGACTGCTGAGCGGTTAATGCTTCTTTTCACTTTAAGTTCAAGCGGTTCTGCAAGGCGTACGTTACCTACGGGTCTCACTGGATGAATCAAATCGTATTCCATTAGGATGTGCTGAGTGGTCTTATGTTTGCTGCAGCGCGCACATGCCTCATCTAGTTGCGAATATTTGCTCCGGTATGTTTTTGTCCTTAAGCAACCAGCTCGAGCCTAAAATAGCAAGACACTTCCCATTTTGTTATTGAATAGCGACACCTAGTGGCACATACCCATTAACCCAAGTTGGCGTGAACCAAGTTCATTAAAGGGCAACACAAAGCCAGCATCACATAAACAGTGACAACATTTCGTCCGATCATTGCATTCAAACCCGGTTCCTTCCGCAGAGCCGGACGATGGTCCACCCATTAGATCATGGACTTTAATGGTGACACAAGTTAGCATGAAAGACGTTAGCCGACGACAGACGGACGGACGGACGGACAGACAGACAGACAGACAGACAGACAGACAGACAGACAGACAGACAGACAGACAGACAGACAGACAGACAGACAGACAGACAGACAGACAGACAGACAGACAGACAGACAGACAGACAGACAGACAGACAGACAAACAGACAGACCGACAGACCTACAGACCAACAATAGAGTGTAAAAGTGGGCTAGTTGGTTAATGCTCATAGTAAAAGCAGCGCAAAAATAATGGCAACACAAGACAGAAGTACACAGGACAGACACTGATGATCAGCGTCTGTCCTGTGTACTTCTCTGTCTTGTGTTGCCGTTATTTTTGAGCTGCTTTTAACATGAAAACAGACAGACATAAATACCGACACCATGGAAAAGTTACCAAGAAAGGCTACGAGCTACAAAATCACACCTAGAGTCAGCTTGGGCCAATAGCTATGTGTTGCTGCTATCTTGCAAACCTCACATGAGCCACTGAATATCTTCCACAATACACTAACTGGTGCTGGCTTGTGTGTGGCCTAGTAGACAACTTGGGTCGCTGAGCATGCGCGACTGGGTATGTTTCCGAAGAGGAAAATTTGGGCTGTTCGGCCAGATATAAAACGATGCCTCCTAAGCTCATTCTCGCACACGAAACGGTAAAAGATTGCAAACGACATCACGATCAAGCGGTACGTCTTTGCTACCTACCAAAACAGACGAGGTACGGGAACAACACATGAAGCCGGTGAGAGCTGCCAGCATACGTATCATCATGTTATTTTGATATGCCATGAGATCATAAGCCATGGTTTTAGATAGAGTGTGGTTTGCTAGGGAGATTTAACGGTCGTGTTGTGATTACACTAAAATACACTTTGTCACCCTATCTTTGACTTTTTCGTTCGCACCAAATTTGCCACCTAGTGTGTATGCTAATGTGCCCGTGAGGTATCATGATTCACGGACGGCATGGGATCATGTAGCAGGCAATAGAAGAAGGTTATCGCTAGCTTTTACAATAACTTTCGATGACTTCTGCATCAATTCTTCCTCGTCTGTGACGATTTATCGGTATAAATCTAATTGCTTTCAGTTTATACAAAATGTGACCAAAATAATTTTATCTCAAACCACTTTAGTACAGTTGCCCATGCATCCGCACGTACATACGAAATGAACATTTTATGTGATCATCTCCGTAGTAATTTTAAAGGTATAAAGTCATGCTGTTGCGAATTTTGAACCAAGGAACTGAGGCGGCTAAGGTAAGCGTGTGGACGATAAATGAATTTCGTGTTTTTAAGTATCATAAAGAAATCTCCTAATCACAAATACCTCCAGTTATTTGCGAATATTGATAATTTCTGCTTACAAGCCAATTAGGATGGACAAAAAGTCATTAGAAGCTTTCTCGGAGGCTCCTGACAATGCACAATTGCAGTACCATGCCAACAATGGCATAACTCATAGCTCATTTCCTGTAATCGGCAGCTGTGCAGGTAATTACACTGTCGACTCAAAACGCTTTTAAACTCCTATTTGTTTCTTTTTTGTGCATTTGGCTTTGCTTTATACATTTATACGTTTTATGCTGCACTTGCCTTCTCTATATCTTGTATTGGAAGAGCGCTTGCAGTTACATTTTTGCATTGTATTGTGGCTTTGGGCTTAGTTTTAGGCCCACCAGTATAATTATTTTTTATTCTGTTCCTGAGACATGACGGCCATATGGTATGACTGTTCCATTATTGTTGACACAAACCTCCATATTCTATGTCAGAACCACCAGCAAGCAGCCTCCAGCCTCACCATATTAAAACCAGTTAAGACTGCCCACCTTCAAGGGCGTGGTAACCTTCACGTGCTTGGTGTGCGTTATTCACACTGCACTTCTTGCTTCAGGCAAAGACAGCAACTCTACGCAAGACTGATCGATGTTGGAGGAGGCCAACCACCTAGAATGCGTATCAGCCGGCAACTAGGTGTGACAACGGTCTAATATAGAAATTGCCATACTGATATGCGTATTCCACTGTTACACGAAAACAAAACTCAGCTGAGTAAGTAAGTCCCGAGTGGAAATGTATAGGTGAAGCTAAACAGGGTGTCCCAGCTGTCCCGCAGCATGATTTAAAAAAAGGAACGGCGTTACGCAAAGCAAACCTAGTGCGCATTGTTTCCTGTACAGTGGAGTAGCCGCAAGAAATTTTTTCGTTACTGAGATTTAATTAGCTAATTGTAAATAATTATCTCACTCGAGAAGTACTGCCCTAATTTTAAAAGTGTCAATGAGAAAATTGTAGAGCAACACGACAAACACGTTGCTTAATACGTGCCACATAAAAGTGTTTTTCCGAGCAGAAGGAAGCCCGCGAATACATGCAAAGTGCCTCGAACGGCCGGTCGCGCGGCAATTCTGCGTGTATTCGCGGGCTCCTTTCACATTCGCGTAACGCCATTCCTCTTTTTTTTAATTGTGCTGCGTGATAGCTGAGACACCCTGTATAATATATAGGTACAACTATGAGTGAAGCCCTGCACAATGCGGACACATGGAAAAAAAGTGCACATGACAAGCGCCACAATTTGTCTCTACAGCTTCACATTTTTCAGCATGAATGTGCCCCATGAAAGAAAAATCGGCCTTCAATAGCAAATTTTACATTTGCCGACGCTTTTTCACACTACTACCAGCCCATGCATCTGACCATTACACTTAAGTTACTTGTTCCCGCTAGCATACAATCCCAGTGTTTTGAACTATGCAACAAACATGGCCATGCACCTCACAGAAATCGTACTTTTGAAAACTGAATTTATGATCGCAGACGTAAGCATTCTCTAAGCTTATAGTTAGACAAGGTCACAGGTCCTATTACAATGGTGTACTTGTGGCAAGTGTACCTAAACTATCGATATTTTGACGTAACGAGATTCTTTTCTAACTGCAACTTCTACGCTCTTCATTGCACAGTCACCTTCAGGCGCTGTAGCAGTGAACCCCATAAGAGAGTGGCTAATTCAGAAGAGTAATCATGGCGGGCAACACTAATCAGCTGGTCGTGTGGCAGTGGAACTGCGCTAGTTTCAAAAGGCGCAGCTCTCCGCTGCAGCAGTTTGTTGCTTCTCAGGCGGTCAGACCGCACGTAATTATATTACAGGAAACTCTCGGTAATGCTCTAACCTTCCCGGGCTATCGAGTAGTCTCGGTGCGCGAGGAGGGGAAGCGCGGTTTGGCAACCTTGGTCGCAAGAAAATTCTCCTTTAAGAAACACATATTACAACTAGGGAAAACCAGGGCGGAGGTGATTATGGTGGAAATCATCCCCAACAGCTGGCTCAAAAACAGCGTTTTCATGTTGAATGTCTACAGCTCGCCGTCGGACAACCGGCAGGCGTTCGCTTCTATCATGGCAAAAGTGGTGGCTCTAGCCAAAGGAGCCCTCATTGTGGTAGCAGGAGACTTTAATGCTCCGCACGACGCTTGGGGCTACCATAGGCAATCCCCCAATGGTAACAATCTCCTAAAGGCGGTATCGGACTGTTCGCTGGAACTTATTACGGATCCGCAATACCCGACGAGAACTGGCACGTCGGTGGCCCGAGACACAACTCCGGACTTGGCGTTCGTCAAGAACGTCCCAGAGGCAGGGTGGCAAAATTTACAAGAGAACCTAGGTAGCGACCACTTCATATTGGCTATTACCTTAGCAGTCAATGCAGCTCCCCTCTGAGAATATAAAGTGACGGACTGGGATGCCTTTCGGAAATTGCGAAATGAGGGCCAGGATGAATATGACAGCTTATACAGCCTCTTTGAAAGGCCCAAGGAGGATTCTAATGCTGCGACCACCAAGGTTGTAAAAACGGACGTGAGGGTTGATCGGATGGATGCGCGTCTCGCGCACCTCTTAGAGGCCAAGAATTCCATCCTAGCCCGATGGAGGACCCAAAGATTAAATCGCAGGCTTCGAAAGAAAATTGTGCAGCTGAATCGCGAGATTGAAGCCTACTCTAATGAACTGTCGAAACAGCAGTGGAATGAAGTATGTTCTTCGGTTGACGGACAGATGAGAGTAGGAGGCAAGTGGAACCTCCTCAAACAATTACTTGATGAGTCGCAGTCCAAGGGTAATCAGAGATTGGCTATTGACAGAATTGTTCATAGCCAAAAGGCGAAGGGGGTGTCCGAAAAGGCCCTCCTGCCGGAGTTAGCGGACAGATATCTTCCGCTGGGCCCTTCCGGAGACGCGGACTATCCTCGTTACCGGGGGGGGGGGGGGGTGACTGGTTGAGGAGCTGGACGCATCTTTCACTGAACCCGAAATTCTGGAGGTCCTCCATGAGCTCAACGGGCGCTCTGCATCGGGCCCGGATGGGATCTCGAATAAGCTCTTACGTAACTTGGACGGTAAATCCATCGAGAAGCTCACTGAGGAAGTCAATAAAATCTGGGAGACGGGGCTGGTCCCCGAATCCTGGAAGACGGCCTCGGTTGTGCTCATCCCAAGGCCAGGTAAACCTCTAGCGCCGGAGAACATGCGGCCCATCTCGCTGACGTGCTGCGTGGGCAAGGTGGCTGAACATGCGATTCACAATCGGGTATCCCGGTACATTGAGTGCAAAGAGCTATTTCCACACAATATGGTGGGATTTAGACCTGAACTATTCACACAGGATGTCATGCTCCTTATCAAGAGACAAATTATTGACAACTACACCAGGGATACTAGAGGCATACTAGCTCTACACCTGGCGAAAGCTTTTGACAATATCTCGCACAAGTTTGTGCTCGAGGCGTTCTCGGATATGGGGCTGGGCCAACGTTTCCACGCGTACGTTAGCTCCTTTCTCAGGGATCGCAGGGCTACCATCAAGATAGGTCAAGTCAAATCCGAGGAATTTACCTTGGGAGCGAGAGGCACCCACAGGGGGCAGTCATATCTCCTATACTCTTCAATATTGCCATTAAGGGCCTCTCGGAGCGACTCGCCATGGTGGTCTGGACTAACCATGCTCTCTACGCCGACGATATAACCGTGTGGTGCATGGGAGGGTCCAACGCCGGGGTAGAGCAGGCGCTTCAACAGGCCCTAGACATCACGGAGAACTTTCTAGTCGGTTCGGGCCTTAGCCTGTCACCGGCTAAGTCCGAGTTATCACTGTACAGACCCACCCGACAAGGGGTGAGGAACTTCACTCCTTTAGAGCAGATTCCCGTAGCTCTATACACACGGGATGGGCTGATGATCCCCAGGGTATCCTCAGACTCCTACTGGAGTCCAAGGGGGGCAGCTCACAGACTATAGCCCGCATCAGATCCAAGACGTAGAACATGCTTAGGCTCATACTCAGGGTCTCGAACCGCAGGGGAGGGCTGAGCGAGAGGAACCTCCTACGGCTCTACCATGCGTTTCTCATGAGCCACATTAATTATGCCGCTTCAGCGCTGCATTGGTCCAAAAGGGAAGAGGCAAAAATCGATGCACTAATGCGCAAAAATATAAAGCGAGTTCTACGCTTGCCTATCACCACCAGCACCGAGAAGCTCATACAATTAGGCATGCATAGCTCCCTCTCGGAGGTGATCGAGGCCCAGCAGATGGCTCAGGTCGTACGTGTATCGTCCTCGCGGGCTGGTAGGCGCATCCTGTAATCCAAAGGCTGCGGTCTTACGGAGACTAACGAGCGTAAAGTGACTCTATCGTCCTCAATCAGAAGTACGTTTACGGTAGCTCCACTTCCAAGAAATGTCCACCCGCAATACAATGTAGGGCGCCGCATAGCTCGGGCCCGTTCTTTATTAAAATCGGCGGCAGATAGTCGGGATCTCGCAGCCTTTGTCGATGCAGCCCAGTACGACCGATCCGATTGCTTCGCAGCGGTTTCTGTCGACCATACTGGCAAACTCCTATGTTCTGCCTCGGTTCGAAATGTTTCGGCAGCGATGGCTGAGCAAATGGTCATCGCTATAGCAATGAAGGACCCGTCGCGTCCAAATATATTCACGGACTCGCGGTACGCATCTAGGGCTTTTGCTTTGGGCTCGATCTCGCGGGAAGCAGCGGTCATCCTCGGTAGCGAGGGGGCTGCCGGGTTTCACAGTATAAAAATGGTTCCCGACTCACATGGGTGCCAACGTACATCCCAATGTTCCCAACGCCAATGAATTTGCCCATGACCGTGCGCGATGTTTCGCTCACCGCGGTGGTGCCGGCGGATTCGAAGGCGGGGACGCCGGGAAGTGTAGGGACTCGCTCCTCACTTTTCACGAGATCTTGACTCATTATCATCTATCTCGGAGGGCTTTTCCACTTCCTCACCCTAGACTCACTCGATCGCAATCGACGGCCTTTAGGATGCTCCAAACGGGGTCTTTCCCTTCGAGGAGCAGATTTAGTCACTTCTCGCCCAACATCGAACCGCAATGTCCGGACTGCGGAGAGGCGTACTGCTCATTAGCTCACATGCTCTGGCAATGTCCTGCGTTACGCGACACAGAGTTCAACAACGAAGAGGTCTGGGAGGAAGCCCTTAAAAGCGGCGACTTCTCAGTTCAACTTCGGGATGTCCAGAGGGACTGCGAGAGGGCGGAGGGCTACGGTCTTCCGGTCCCCGCGACTGCTACCGACTCCCCCTGAAAGGGGGCGTCCAAACGCAGTTCCTCAGGACCTGAATAAAGGTTCTTTGTCTGTCTGTCTGTTCATTGCGATAAGCATTAGCTCTTCGCTCGGCCTTTGCCACTGTTTTACCACATTATTCCTTGGCATCTACAAATGTATGGCAATTCTTCGCCACGACCGGATCGTAAATGAGCAGCCGAAAGAGCTCCATCCTTTGCCGTATTTAATGTCCGTCTACTTCTGCTTATTGGTTAATTCGCCATCGCGCAGTGATCTGTGAGTCATCTGGTTAGCTCAAATGGTACAATAACATCAGTGCATAAATTTGGGCTTTTTGGAGTAGCACTACTGTTAAGAGAAGAATGACACAGCACATGAACATTTTTGAGGGCTAATGGTTGAAGTGAAGTTCCAGACATGCTGCTAGAAGCGCCGCAATGGTAGTGCAATTCCTAAGTGTTTAGTTGCACGGAAATGCTCCAAAACCTTGACAGACCTTCTAATGATGTCTATTGTAGTAAATCTGTAAAATTCAATAGACTTTTCTCATACAGTAATCATGTCTAAACTGCTGAGGGAGGCATTACCATTATTCAATGGAGTGTACAAAAAAGTCCTTAAACGTGAGAGAAAAAAGGGAACTGGGTGTCAATGTACAAAAAATATTAAGACGCATGTCTTCTCCCATGCTCATTACGCTATTGCATATTTTATCTTTTTTAGGAGGCACGGGCGCTCACTATACTCTCCTTTTTTGGATTTCTATGGAGCACTGCACTATTTTATCGCTGACGTCGAACGGTAAGAAAATCATCAACATATCATAACAATGACCTCAGCAGGCCAGATAAAGGAAGAGGGAAAAGAAAGTGTCGCGTACGTTTACAAGCAAGGCGTCTCCTTAACTCGCACTCCCTACGCTGGAGGACAGCAGGCCAGTACAAAGCAAGGAGACAGTCTTGAAAGACTTTGTGAATGCGATTGTGCATTTGGGAGAGCGCCAATTAGGCTGCGATAGCATTCAGATCTTCTTCGATTGGGTCTCGGTGGTATGTCATGATTGTACTGTATATGGTTGCGCTGCAAGCGTGGACCCCAAGACAATACCAGGAAAAGAAGAGGTAAATGCGCAAGATCCGCATCGATCTCTTGTATGTAGGCTAGTATTCCTGTGTGTAACGGCTTTGCTGCGCAACCAAATAGCCTACATATGTCAGTAAAGTTCGCACAAGCCGGTCGGCCTCAAAAAACAAAAACTCTCTTAACTTCACCTCTGGCACAAAATTACATTTGAAGCTGTGAAGCTTTGTGAAGCTGACTAACACAGAATATGACTTCGATCAATGATTTATGGAAAAAAAGAAAGGTGTACAAAGGACCAGTCTTCTTATAATACCTTTTATCCCTTCCAACTCCGTCAGCCTTGATGGTATAAAACTATATTAATTCTTCTACAGAACTCGTGAACAATGCCACGTATATGAAGAAAGAGGTTTTTTTTGTTACAGCTGTGTCTTCTCTTTAGATTTTAGCGTGTGCTAATATTCATCTACGCACATACTTTTCTCACGCAGTGCCCAAATGCTTACCTCTCGAGTGCGTTTCCATGAAGCTGGTCGAATAGTCCATATTGTCAATAAACGCCGCAATAAGTAGTCGCAAACTAGGCAATCGGACACTTTTCACAAGAGCTATATTCAAATAGCAGTTTACCATGTAATGGTGCTCTATATGACCAAATATTGCTATATAAAACTACTTACATTCCATTAGCGGACACCGCTTACTTGAATCTTCTTTATGATTTGCTTTAGCAGTACTTTAGTGACACATGTTTTGGCTAATAGCAAAACAGGAAAATAGAGTGTTAGAACGGCTGAAGATCAAAACAACCCCGAATGAATTAAAGTGATAAATTGTCTCCTTATTTCCTGCATTGCCTTTTACTTTATCACAAGGCCACAGTTATTGCACTTTAGTGGACACGGTGAGTGCTAAAGGAAATATCTTTTCTGTGCCGATAATAGCACCTTTCATCGTTTATCGCTGTGTCTAAAACGCCTGTGTACGTTAAACTGTATGCACTTTATCAAAACCCAGGTGGTCAAAATAATTGCAGAATTCCTCACATTGTGTTGAGCGAGAAGACTGGTGGAACAGAGAGGTTACAGTTTCGTTTGACACAACCATACAAAAAAGCAGAAAACGAAGCCAGAGAAAGTGTGGGGGAAAGGTTATTGAAATGTTTTGTTGAAATAATGAATAATATAGTACAGGAAAATGAAAGTGAAGAGAACATAAATAGGCGCAGCACTGAATAAAAACCCCACCTGCTCCTTGCGTGTGCAGTTCATCGTCATCATCATCACCATCCTCATCAGCTTATATTTATGTCCCTTGCAGGACGCAGGCCTCTCCTTGCGATCTACAATTACCCCTATCTTGTGCTAGCTGATTCCAACTTGCGCCTGCAAATTTCCTAACTTCATCACCCCACCTAGTTTTCTGCCATCCTCTACTGCGCTTCCCTTCTCTTGGTATCTATTCTGTAACTCAAGTGGTCCACCGGTTATCCATCCTACACATTACGTGGCCTGCCCAGCTCCGTATTTTTTTCTCTTAATGTCAATTAAAATATCAGCTATCACCGTTTCCTCTGTGATCCACACCGCTTTCTTCCTGTCTCTTAACATTAGGCCTAACATTTTTCGTTCCATCGCTCTTAGTGCGGTCCTTAACTTGTTCTCGAGCTTCATTGTTAACCTCCAAGTTTCTGCCCATATGTTAACACCGTTAGAATGCAATGATTGTACACTTTTCTTTTCAACGACAGTGGTAAGCTCCCAGCCAGGGCTTGGTAATGCCTGCCGTATTCTCTAAGCCAATTTTATGTTTCTGTAAATTTTTCTCATGATCAGGGTCCCCTGTGAGCAACTGACCTAGATAAATGTACTCTTTTACAGACTCTAGAGGCTGACTGACGGTCCTGAATTCTTGTCCCCTTGCCAGGCTATTGAACATTATCGTTTTCTTCTGCATAATAATCTTGAACCCCACTCTTACATTTTCTAGGTTAAAGTCCTCAAGCATTTCTTGTAATTCGTCCCCATTGTTGCTGATTAAGGTAATGTCATCTGCAAACTGAAGGTTGCTAGGATATTCGCCGTTGATCCTCAATCCTAAGCTTTCCCAGTCTAACAGCTTGAATACTTCTAAGCATGCCGTGAATAGCATTGGAGAGATTCTGTCTCCTTGCCTGGCCCCTTTCTTGATAGACAACTTTCTACTTTTCTTGCGTGTGTGATTGGCTACCTATTAAACCCTCTCAGCGCCATAATCAGATTATTATTCTGGCGCGAGAAGCACAAGAATTTAACTATTTATTAATTTTGCAATACAGTGGCGGAAGAACGATATTTTATGAAGGCTGATGGCGTTTGTTCGTATTTTATCTCATCAATGAAGTGAAATATATTCAAAATTTTTGACTATGGAGAGAAAGTAAGCTTTGTGCTAGAACATATACAACGACACAGAAGTCATATTTTGTCAAGAATTACTTCACAGCCATCTACATGAAACATTTCGGCTCTTCTCTGCTCCACTCACCCAATGTATACTTCTGTTTGCAGCATTCTGCGTGCATGGTGCCTCAGCTTTAGAATAACCGACATAATAGTATGCAATAACTGTTCCTCTCAGGAATATGTCAAGTAAATTTTGTTTTGTTTTTTCAGGAAAACTTGAATATGAGATGCAAACATGGAATGATCACGTTGGACGACACGTGCCTCGTTGTATAGCTAAGTATAAACAATATACTGCGAAGTTATTTTCTCCCTACACCCGCCACTGCATGCCCCATCGACAAATCCTGTTATATCCACGTATACTAGACACAGCTTGAAATGAAATTTAAGTTAGTATAAATGATTAGTTTGAGCAACAATGGAGAGGAATTACAACAAATGATTGAGGACCTTCATCGCGAAAATGCAATAATTGGGTTGAAGATGAATATGCAGAAGACAAAGATAATGTTCAATAGCCTGGCAAGGGAACAAGAATTCAGGATCGCCAGTCAGCCTCTAGAATCTGTAAAGGAATATATTTATCTAGGTCAATTACTCACAGGGGACCCTGATCATGAGAAAGAAATTTACAGAAGAATAAAATTAGGTTGGAGTGCATACGGCAGGCATTGCCAAATCCTGACTGGGAGCTTACCACTGTCGGTGAAAAGAAAAGTGTACAATCATTGCATTCTACCGGTGCTAACATACGGGGCAGAAACTTGGAGGTTAACAAAGAAGCTCGAGAACAAGTTAAGGACCGCACAAAGAGCAATGGAACGAAAAATCTTAGGAGTAACGTTAAGAGACAGGAAGAGAGCGGTGTGGATCAGAGAACAAACGGGGGTAGACGATATTCTAGTT
The DNA here is from genome assembly GCF_013339745.2 of Dermacentor silvarum. Lineage (NCBI taxonomy): Eukaryota > Metazoa > Arthropoda > Arachnida > Ixodida > Ixodidae > Dermacentor > Dermacentor silvarum. Next base: position 121,058,198 of record NC_051160.1, on the reverse strand, counting down.
GACATTAAGCGGAAGAAATGGAGCTGGGCAGGCCATGTAATGCGTAGGATGGACAACCGGTGGACCATTAGGGTTACAGAATGGATACCAAGAGAAGGGAAGCGCAGTCGAGGACGGCAGAAAGTCAGGTGGGATGATGAGGTTAGGAAATTCGCAGGCGCAAGTTGGAATACGCAAGCGCAAGACAGGGGTAATTGGAGATCGCAGGGAGAGGCCTTCGCCCTGCAGTGGACATAAATATAGGCTGATGATGATGAAATGATTAGTTTGAACACACAGGCTCCGAATAAAGTATATTCATATTTGCAAGAACTATTTCATGTACCTTGGAATGTAACGTGTCTAATAAAGTGCGCGCCTATTTCTTCGCTCACTTCATCAAATATTTCAAGACTAAAGTGCAAGAAAAAAATATTCGTCGACCCTTCCGATCCGTGAAGATGGTTAACCAGCGAAGCTGAAACTTGTGGAACCGGTGTTTATCACTGGGTTAATCCCTAGAGTTCATTAAAGTATTTCCCAATTATGAGGTTACACACACATTCGGCTGCGACGGGGAGAATGACGTTACTGACGTTATGCCCGCAGTCCGCCGTTTTCGCTTGCGTTCGATGTCTCGAGTTTGTTCGGCGGCGTGGTTCCAAACATTCGTCCGCCGTTGCAGCTTGCGATTCTTCGAAATTAAATTGCTTCAAAATTAAATCTGTCCATTACGTAAGACAATGAATGGCTCATACCCCCTAAAGAGGAGGAGAGAGAGCGAGCGTAGGCAGCTCCTCCGCTCTGCAGTGGTGGTCCTCTCAGTCCAGGGGCCGTATTTTGTAAAGCTTCGGTTTTGGAAAAATTCTTTTTGCGTGCAGCGATTGGTAGCCGCCTGGGTGACGTCATCGCCTCAGGGCGCCAACGCATCTTTTATGACGTTACGCACATGTCAATCACGCGGAAACCGAATTTGTCGCCTGCTATGAAGCGAAGCCGCGCGAGCTGCTATGGTCTGATCCGAAGCGCGGTGTGCCTTGTGCAGAGCCTGTGCATGCCGTGAGCATGGGCGAGATCGCGGTACTCAGGAGAAAATGGCGGTGTGTGCGGTGCCTGTGGCGTCTGTTCTTGTGATTTTAGTGAGCCTCCATGGAAGACAGTGACGACCTCGACATCGACAAGACGTAATTGAAATGACAGACGAGGAATTCAGGCGACAATTCAGACTCTCAAAAGAAACAGTGCTCCGCCTGTGCGAGGAACTTGAGTGTGTATTGGGTCTGCAACGCACTAGTGGCATTGACACTGTGACAAAAGTGCTGTGTGCGTTGCGTTTCTTTTTTTGTTTTGCTACTGCATGTTTTCAGCAGTCCGTGGCCAACGAGGAAACTGTCGCCGTGTCCGAGCCCTCAGTCAGCTGCATAATGTTTTCTTATGCTGAAGCCATAGCAACGGTCAGCAAAGCAACGGGATGGGTGAAGTTTTCAAGGACGACAGAAAAGGTGGCGGTTAAGCAACGCTTCCTCGAACGCGAAAAGCTCCCTGGGGTCGTCGTCCGACCGCGAAAACTGAGCCCCGCGGAAACGGAGGCGTATTCGAGACGCAAGGGATTCGACGCCTTGAATGGCATGGTGGTAAGTTAACAATTTCAAGTACAATCGTTCGTATGAATCGTTAGCGGACCCATTTAAAGTATACGAAGAACACCTTTGACGCTAACTTAGTTACGTGATGTCGAGTTATTATGGATGCTGCGAGCGGGACGATGTCGCAGAGGCTTGAAAAAGAGTCAAAGAAAATAACCCCCCGTCGCATAGCTAGAAATGTAGCATACCTGAACTTGATTGCGGTTCAAATGTTGCTCATGTTACGGTCAATTCTATCTAAATAATGCGTTTATGGTCCAGTACAGACGTTAATTCTTGACGAGTAGCGGTGCCGCTTGTATGGTAGCAGTGTGTAGCCTGTGTAGTCTCGGTAACTAGATAGTTAGGTAACATGTGATGCGACTGGCGCACATAGATGTGAAAATTATCAATACATACTTCAGCGTACCTTTACGAATACGTAGGAATTCCACACAGACTAGCATGTCTAATCAGTAGTGTATTTTGGCATTTACTTTAAAATGCGCATATCGGTGCAAGCAGTGTTCGGTAAAGTACTCTATCTAATCGTATTATTATTCTTAAGCAATGTGCAACATAATCTGAACGCGGAAGACACCATTCGACTCCCTCTCACAGGTGTGTGATGCAGACCTAAGGATCGTGGCCATAGACCCTCGCATGCCAGGGTCATGCCACGATTCCTTCGTCTGGAGGCACTCAGCATTGCGCCGCCGCCTGACGTGTGGCCTCCTGAATGACGAGGAGTTCTTGCTTGGTAAGTGTGAACATGGTTGTGCACATTTGCCCTAGGTGTTGTGTAGGTTGAATACAAACAGGAGGATTTTTTATGTTAATCTACAAATGGAAACTTTGCGCCATGCGGAAAACACACTAGTAGTTAGCAATCTGTTTACCTTTCATTAATACCCTGCATCAGCCAGGCATTTTTTGTGCGGCAATACATGTTTTTTTTTTTTTTTTTGCAGTGCTTCCTATCAAATTTCTCACAGTAAATCATTGACATTTGAAAATATTTTTCATAAATACAGATGACTCGGGATACGCACTGGAGCCCTAGCTTCTGACTCCTATGCCCGGACACCCGACGCGTCTGACAGCAGAGGGGCGCTACAATGAAGCACGCGTCGTCGTCAGGAATGCGCCTGAAAGGTGCATAGGCAGCCTAAAAAGACGCTTTCGGTGCCTGCAGAGGAACCGTACGCGGCACTATTCACCCCGCAAAGCAGCCACCAATGTGGCGGCGTGTGCTGCGCTTCGCAACCTCTGCCATCCCCGCTACCAGATGATCTGGAAGACGACGACACAAGTTGTACCAGTGATGCAGCAGCAATACAAGTGCAGCCACCACAGGCCCCATCGCTGCCCTTGGCACAAGTAGTGCCGCCTCCACGCGCTTTGTTCGAGAGAGCCAAGCAGGCTCGCTCTGCAGTGGTTGACATGCTCAGGCTGCCTCGTAATCTTATCTTGTTTGTATTTGTGTAAAGATGGCAGTATCACTGTCTTTAGCATTTCCGGCCTCACTAGCGCATCTATGACTTTTGAGTGAAAACAAATATCTTCTGTGTGTTATCTACATTGGCTCGTTTGTACTTCTGTACTGTATAATCATGTGTCTTGTTTGCCAAGCCCGGGAGTACAGACCCTGTCAAGACTGATTAATGGCTTTTTGTCGGTACCCACCAAGTGTCATTGTTTTTCATTGATGATGAAATAAAATGATGGATTGATTGAATGATTGATTATATTGCATATTTAGAGAGTGTGTGAAGCCGGACGCGCCTGCAAATGAGGTGGCGGCAAACATGACTTGAACGGAGATATTGTTCAGGTCACAAGAGGGGTGTGTACCAATTTTCTATCATATTCCCCCGTGTTTTACAGGTTTTGTGTTAGCCTTTTGGAAAACATTCATTCACAACATGTGCCACTGGAGGCTCATGTAGTATGGAAAATCTGCGAATTTGAATACGCGCCGACAATCTGTTGAGGTCTTGTTAATGGTGACGCTTGCATTGAGGTTAGCGAGGAACGGTATCTGTGCTAGCAACATTTTGCAAATAGAAGTTACATCGGCCAGTTGGAGACATTTTTGCTTGGAACTGCCTCGCTCAACATAAACTTGACAAACTCGATCATCGACATGACATGTGTCACAACGATGGAACAATCTCTATGGCATGAAGATTACTGCTTGACGATGCTCGAATGACAACGAAGGCATGACAGGCAGTAAAATCACTAAGAAAAAATGATGATGAACAGTACCGCGGAGAAGGCACGGCGTTGATTCATTTAGAACGATGCAAACGTGGCAATGAGGTGACGGGCAAGTGAAGATAGATTGACGATACTGCTCAAATTATCACGTTCCCGTGAAGGCGACTTAATAATAAAGACTGCATGAACATGATGCCATGTTTATGTTGGAGCTCACGTAGGCACACGCGTGCCAGCAAGGATAAGGCAGTTACAATGACAACAATGTGAAGGAAAGACATGACGATGGCGTAAAGATGACTCAAGCCCACTGAATGTTTCTGTGTATAACTGACTTTCTCGAAGTAGAAGTCGTGGGCATGAGGACCGTGTAATCACTATGAGAGACGACGATAGTACGACCATGACGACAATCAATCAATCAATCAAACAATCAATCAATCTGTTTATTTCCGTATTTCGTGTACACGATACAACGAAAATAGGTGGCAAGAGAAAAAAGCTGCTTTGTCGCAGCTTGACTGAGCTCTTGCCACCCGTACAGCAGCAAATATGAATGCAGAAAATGAGCATACAGAGAGGTTTTTCATTTTCTTTTTGCAGCTTCAAATGAAGATGAACCGTCTTACAGAGTGTACGAGCAGCATAATATGAAGTATTGAAAACAAAATCCACACAAAATATAAACAAACTATATACGCTTTAGCATAAGTAAATCTAGAAAGATCTATTCAGATACTAGATACAAAGATCAAATATTTCCTTTTTCATAGTGTTAGTATGTCTATATCTCGTCCATAGTATTTGTTCAATGTAAGTGGCATTCTGTGTCGAATCCTTTCTGTGCCATAATGTGTACGGCAGAAAGGAATTTCAAAAGGTGGCTTGTACCTAAAAGGGTACAACGCGATGTTTTACTTTAAATTTGCAAGGTCTAAAAACTTTTCAATTTTGCCAAGTTGAGCATTTTTATACATTAGTAGTAATTTGTGGAAGTAGCTTTTGTCCGCTTTTATAATTGTATGCTTACGAAATAGTGGATCTGTATGTTCTAGAAACGGGGCGTTATGGATGCACCGCACTGCCTTTTTCTGCATTATCGTAAGTTTGTGTAGGTTTGTAAGTGTGGTGTTTCCCTATACTGATGCGCAGTAATACAAGTGGGAATTCAACAAGGTGCAATAAAATGCCCTTTTCACATTTACTGGAAGTATGTGGCGACAACGACTTAGCACACCAGCAGCTTTGCTTAACTTCGTTAGTAGGTTTTTTATGTGCTCATTCCAAGACATGTGCTCCGTGAAAACAAACTCCGAGTAATTTTACCGACTTTTGAATGGTGATTTCGTAAGGACCTAGGGTTATGAATCCAGTTGCTATTTTCGCAGTTCCCAGTGGACGAAAAGGACGCACTTCGTTTTTGATTCATTTAGGTTAAGCCGATTTCTTTTACACCACAGGTAAAGTAGCTGACAGAAGGCCGCAGCCTTAGCTACTATTTCATTCATATTTATGCCATCTATAAGGACTGGCAAACGTCCGCATATATAAAGTACTGACATTTATTATAAATTTGTCCAATATCATTTATGTAAAAAGGAAGAATATTGGTCCCAGTATACTTCCCTGAGGAACTCCCGAATCAATGGGCATCATTCTGGATTTATGTTTGTTTAGTTCGACGTATTGTAGACGAGAGTTTAAATAGCTTTGGATTAGTTGCAAAGCCGTTCCTCTAAAGCCATAGCGTTCTAATTTATCCAGTAGTATTTGATGGTTGACTCGATCAAAGGCCTTGCTGAAGTCTAAGACGATACCTAATATCATGGTCTTATTTTCGAAATGTTCCAGAATAGTTTCCTTTTGGGCGAGTAGTGCCGTTTCAGTACTTCGTCCTTTTTCTGAAACCATGTTGACAGGCAGTAAGGAGGTTGTGTTTTTCGGAGAAATTTTTTATTCGAGCGTTTATAATGTTTTCTAGTCCTCTTGAAGAAATAGGCAACACAGACACAGGTCGATAATTGCCTAAGTTGTTTTTATCGCCGTTTTTGTAGATCACTGTTACCTTCCCTACTTGCATTCTACTAAGAAAAACGCCCGTCATGAGGGACAAAAATATATATGTGCGTTAATATTGGTGCAAGTAAACCAATCACATACTTAATTGGCTTAATTTGAAGTTCATCAGCGTCTTGACTGTGACTGTTTCTGAGTCCCTGAAAAATGTTGGTTAATTTGTGCACATTTGTTGGGTGGAAAAATGATGAATGTGGTAATCTAGATATATTATTAGTTGCTTCAGGACAATATGTGCTACTACCGATTCCGACAAAAAGTCGTTAAAATAATTTGCAAGGTCCGTTCCAGCTACCTTCATGTTTCCAATCGTCAGATTTTCAACTGTTGTTTCATTTCCTTTTCCGTTCAATACTTCGTTAAGGTTCTTCCATAAGATGTCACTATTTCGAAGGCAATTTTCATAAAACATACGACTGTAATATTCATCTTTAGATTTATTTAAAATTCTATTAAGCTCATGTCGAAATATTTTATATTCTTTACATTTTTCGATGATTCGGGATGAAAGGAAGGACTCGCAAAGTTTTTTTTTTTTGCTTCATTAGCTTCATGTGGTCATACGTTATCCACGGGCTGCGCAGCTTTTTTTGCTTGTGATATGTGTGCATAGGAAAAGAACACACGTAATGTTTTTTCAGTAAATACAATCGACTGGCACGGAATTCAGGCGGCGCAATAAATGCGCATTTCTAGTCGTCCGCGCAAATCTTACCAAGATCGCTTTCACGCTTTATCGCTGCGACTTGCGATTTTTCGTCGCGACGTGCGGAAATGTTGCCGTTTTTCAATCAAACAAATTTCCATCCCGCTTCGTGTTTGCGGGCTACAGCCATGCCTAGAAGTCTCTTCAAAAATTGGCAGAGGTGCTTATTCATGTAAATTGGCTCGTCTGTCGAGGAATCCAAAGACGATTCAGTCGGCAGGCCCAACTTTGTGTTTATGAGCTTTGTTTTGCGTGCTTTTTCAAGAACCTTTCGCGCTTATCTCGCCTCACGAACTGGACCACTATGTTTTTTTTTTGGTTTTATCTTTTGTTGAAACCATGTGACATACGTCTACATCAGCGACTGAAATTGGTTCATCGATTTCCTCGCCAATTTTGCTGAGGATATTCGAAAGGCACTCATTTGGTTTGTCTTTGATGTTTTTGATTTCTAGGTTCCAGTTACGCGAGTATTGCTCTGACTTCACGAGGTCAACTTGTCAAGCAGTAAGGTCCCTTTCAAAAGAGATTACCTTCAGTCCGAGCGTTTCATTTTCATTCTTCAGCAGCTTATTTTCAATCAGGGAGGCTTCGAGCCTCTTGTTAGCTTCATCAAGGGCATTGCTGACGAACGTCCTGCTGCGTTTCATCTCTTTTATATCTGCCCGAATATTTCTTTCTTCTAGACCGATATTTCTTTCCAGAAATTCTCGGAGGCTTTTGAATTCATTTCGGAGCTCCTCCTTGAATTCCCGGAAACAATTTTGCATTTCCCTCTACATTACTGATAGCAACCGGGATAAAGTGCATATACGTTTCACAACACACTGTGGCAGCAGTGACAGCAACACTTATATAAGTGACTTAATGAGGCGAAAATGGAAAGTATGCTAACCTGCAATGTGAAGCAGGGTCCAATCAGTGGTTGTGGTCGATGCCGTCACTGCTGCCAAATGATGGGTCCACAGAGCACCGCTGGTTAAATGGGCTTTGTGTTCGTCACGCGGTCCCGCTGACTTGCGCCGTCAGGACTGGAATGCTCCAGGCTTTGCGCAGCGGCCTTGCTTTGTCCCTCGTCACCCCTCACACAGGCCCGTTCGCCAGCGATGCGGATGCAGTTATGCTAGTTTTGTCAACGGCAGATCTGCAATGTGAAGCAGGGTCCGATTAGTGATTGTGTTCGATGCCGCCACTGCTGCCAAAAATTACTCAAGTAATGGCAAAACGAAAGCAGTACCATCCTGTATGAGTGATTAGTTTTAATTCCTCTAAATTAAAAAGCTTGGTAATCTTGCCAACAGACCGGCGCGACCAAAAGGCCACGCCGGACATCGCTCCGAAGACTTCACTGAATCAGTCAATCGGCAGTAGTGGCATGCGGAGCGTACGAAGGGCAGGAACGTAATCAACGCAAGCTTAAACTCTCGCTTACTGGGAATACCTCGTTCAAGGGGAAAAATTGGAAAACCCTTTCCCAATAACGAAAGAAGTTCCACGGCTTACCCCGTCGTTTCAGTTGGATGAAGACACGCATGTGGCCCCGGACATCTAAGCGCATCACAGACCTATTAGTGCCGTTTCATACACCTAGGAGTGGCTTGTCACTCTAAGAAGGTTGTAAGGCATCGGTAACCTCTCACCTATTTAATGGGCAAGAGTATCCTAATCAGAATTAACCAGACAAATCGCTCCAACAATCAAGAGCGGCCATGCACCACTACCCACAGAATCAAGCCAACAGCACTAGCAGGAAAGTCGAAGGAAGCCTCGCTTTAAAATCTCGTTCCCGTTTGGCAGGCTCTGCCCACTCGCGATATGCAACAAGTGCTCCCAGTGAATTGCAAGCCGGACAGGATGCAGCCACATATGACTAACCCATTTGTATAACTGTACCCAATTGGCTTGGTGGGCTAACTGGTCACTGACCACCGTGCTACCGTAGGTGGTGGCTGCTGCTGTACTTTCGATGTGTCTGAAGTACACTGAAAAAGCGTGAGCAATGTGAAAATGTGTTGAGCATGGAATATTGCTCTGATAACTTTATTGCTTCTTTATCGTACATAAAATTGCATAAAAATGATGTATTATAAACAAATATGCCCTGTTGCAACCAGAGCACAGGACAAGGACTGAATAGATAAATATATCGCCACATGAGCCACCCCAGCACTAAGAGTTTGTAAAGTTATAAATCAACATCGCAGTCGAGTACGCATCATGTCGTAGGATACCTCGGCGATAAATATTGAAGTCTCATCACAGTCAGATGTAAAGCATTAGGTAGGTTATTGCAGCAATACATATGTACATCGCATCAAAGTCAAGCGTCAACCATGCAGTGGGATACCGCAGCAAGAGATATTGAAGTCATATCACAGTCTAGTATTAAACATGAGGCCGGATATTGCAGCAATACATAAGTACATCGCATCAAAGTCAAGCGTATACCATGTAGTGGATACTGCAGAAATAGATATTGAAGTCATACATATCACAGTCAAGCATTTAACATGAGGCAGGATATTGCAGCGATACATATGTACATCGCATCACAGTCAAGCGTGAACCATGCAGTGGGATACTGCAGCAATAGATATTGAAGGCATACATATCACAGTCAAGTATTAAACATGAGTTAGGATATTGCAGCAATACATTTGTACATCGCATCACAGTCAAGCATGAACCATGCAGGGGGATACTGCAGCAATAGTTATTGAAGTCATATCCCAGTCAAGTATTAAACATGAGGCAGGATATTGCAGCAATACAAATGTACATCACATCACAGTAAAGCATGAACCATGCAGTGGGATACTGGAGCAATAGATATTGAAGTCGTATCACAGTGAGATATAAAACATGAGGTAGGATACCGCAGCAGGAGTATGCCCTATACTTTGTAATTGCGAGTTTAAACCTTTGTTACCCCATTTCTGTGTGTGGCACACGTTATCTACCAACAAAAATATGTGGCTTCTGCTTGCACACACTGTCAAGACTAGATGAAAACGACTCTCCTTCAGGAACAAAAAAAGCCGCTTGGCACAATACATGCCAATGGTACAAAACTTTAGTGGTACAAGCGAAGAAACCCATTTGGCTTTCCACATTTACGGATCCTTCCTCGGAATTCCGAGTGCCTGCTGCAAAAGTAGTAACGCTGGGGACATCCTTGTCAAAGTGCGAAATTCCTGCAGCATCAGGTCATTCTGTTGCACTTGACGCTCTGCAGCAGTAGCCAGTAGCCCGTGCAGTCCAGGCAACTTGCCACCCCCAGTACCTCTGCAAGAAAAGTCGTTAGCGCATTCACTACTGACCACATTACCCCACCTCACCTGTGCTCTGCGGTGTGAACAGCGGCATTGTGGCGGGCGTCTTGCGTCTCCTTGTTCCAGAAGGCGCGCCGCTGGTTCAACGTTTTCACTGCCGGGCCTTCATTCTTCAGGAGCAAGACGACTTCTTTCCAAAATTCTTCTTTGCGCCCCAGAGTGACCTGCGGGCTCAGAGCACACGGCAATTTGACGAGGTAAGGGTGGCGTTCATGAACTCGATAAATATCTTCCGCTGGGAAGCGTGAGAAGCAGTCAGTGATCTTGTAATGCTATCGCGTTCCATCTTAAAGGCGAAGCTTAAGTGCCCTCCAGGTTTTAAGTGTGTAAGCATTTCTATGCCTACCCAATGAGAAAACCCGTCAGTACGTCACGTAAGACGAATGGCTGTGAATAAATATTGCACAAAACAAAGTATATTCGGAAGGAATAACGTTGGCAGTTGTGAGCTTCGAGCCTGCGACCCCACACGCTCAGAAGCCGAGTGTCTTATTCACTGGGCTAAACATCCACTTTCTTTTCTTCATTGTCACATTGAACAGCATAGTTGCATAAAAAGATACGCTTGCGCAAGATGAATATATCTGAGATTTATTAATGCATGTTTTCGACCAGCGGTACGAAATAAATGTCAACGGAGAACAGTTTCTATGAAGACTTTGTTGAAAGCTTTGGTGATGGCGGAATAAAAGCCATCTCTAGGCACCGATGTAGAGCCTACTTGGAGCTTTGTAGACAATTTATTTGTTTATTTATATTTATTGATGATGATGATGATTTATTGGCATCCCCTTTGAAACGGGGCGGCGACAAATAGTCACCTAGCCTGCTTGATTTAATCAGGTATACTATACATGTTCTTTATCTTGCATTTTTGTATACCTATCATTATTTTTCTTTTTCAAAAATTTACCTTGTACCGCTGCCTATGATTTTAAGAGATCAGGTCGCATTCATCTTTTCCCTACTTTTTTTCCACCAGTACTCTAATCGTCTCTTGCTGATCTCTACGGCTGATCTGTTTATGTTTCCTTCCACTTTAAACCCAAGCGCTTCTGGGAGTTGCACGTTACCTACGGTTCTCGCTGGGTGGATCCCGTCGCATTCCATTAGGATGTGCTGAGTGGTCTCTGGATCTTTACTGCAGCATACACATGTCTCATCTAATTCCGAATATTTGTTCCGATATGTTTTCGTCCTTAGGCAACCGGCTCGAGCCTCAAATAGCAAGGCACTACCCTTTGTGTTATCGTACAGATTTTCCCTTCTAATTTCTTTCTTCTCATTCTTGTAAATCTCCATTGTCCTTTTCGTTTCCATTCTTTGCATCCAATTCACGGTCTCTATTTCTCTCACTTTCTTTCTGATGACCCCTGGTTGTCTATTTACAGTTTCGATTATCTTGTACTTGGTTGCCAACTTCCTTGACCTCTTCCTCCATTCTGTGTCCACGCTTTTCATGTAGAGATACTTGTGCACTTTAGCTGCCCATTTATTTTCATCCATGTTCCTGAGCCTTTCTTCAAAACTAATTTTGCTTTGTGCTTCTCTGACTTCAAAAGAGGCCCAACCCATGTCTCCATGCACTGCCTCATTTGTCGTATTACCGTGTGCTCCCAAAGCCAACCGGCCTACTGATCTTTGGTTAACTTCCAAACCCGCCAATATATCCGATTTTAAGCATATAATGGCATTTGCGAATGTTAGCGCTTGCACCTTAACTCCTTTCCAGATTCCACTCACCACCTCATACTTATTGTGGCCCCACAGTGCTCTGTGTTTCATTAATGCTGCATTCCGCTTCCCCTTTATTTTCAGATTATCTTGGTGGTTGATTGAGTAATTCTTTTCTTCGTTTATGTGTACGCCGAGGTACTTATATTGCTTCACTATGGGTATTACTTGCTGTTGAATTGACACCACGAAGTTACTCGTGTGCTCATTAAAGATCATAATCCCTGATTTCTCTGTGCTAAACTTAAGGCCTAGATTTGTCGCTGCGTTCCCACAGATATTCGCAAGTATCTGTAAATCTTTTTTATTGTCCGCTAGTAGCACAATGTCGTCTGCGTACATCAGTCCAGGGATCTTCTGTTGCACCATTTGTCCATTACGCATATAGGATAAATCAAAACCTAATTCGCTGTTTTCCAGTCGTCTTTCTATGCCCTTGACGTAAAGCGTGAACAACAATGGTGACAGAGGGCATCCTTGCTTCAATCCTTGGTGAATTCCCACCATTTCATTTCCTTTTCGGCCTTCCCATGCCACTTGTACTTGGTTGTCTCGATATATCTCCCTCAGCAGCTCCACGAAATCGTCATCTATGCCTTCGTATTGAAGAATATCCCACAACAATTCCCTGTCTACGTTGTCATAAGCTCCTTTAATATCTAGAAATGCTATCCATAAAGGTCTTTTCTGAGCTACTGAAATCTCTATGCACTGAGTTAGTACAAATATATTGTCTTCTAAGCGTCTGCCTGGCCTGAACCCATTCTGTAGTTCCCCCAATACACCGTTTTCCTCCACCCACTTCGACAGTTCTAATTTTATGGCTTGCATTGCCATTCTATATATCACCGACGTTACTGTAACTGGCCTGTACGAGCTCGTCTTATCCTTATCTCCTTTGCCTTTGTAGATAAGATTCATCTTGCTTTCACGCCATCCAACGGGAATATTCTTTGTTCTAATCACTTGCTCTATGGCATTAGTCAGCAGTGCCTTGCTTTTTGGACCGAGGTTTTTGATTAGCTGTATTGGGATTTCATCGGGTCCTGCTGCCGTGTTGTTAGGGACATTTTCTGCTGCCTTTTTCCAATAAAAGCTTTTTATGCTGAATTTTGATCTCTCAGGCCTCTCTGTTGTTGCTGGATCTGTTGTCTGAACTACGCTTTTTCTCGTACCGAAGTTATGCCTGATAACGTCTGTGATGTACCGCAGCGCATCATCGCCTTCATAGATGTTACCGTCTTCATCCCTTATAGCCGTTTGCGAGTTACACATGTACCCACAGCGACCTCTAGAGGCACTGTTGTAGGGGGGCCTACTATACAAAATACATAAACATAGTGCAATACATCTCAGAATACTTGTTTATTGAATGTAGATAAATGGGAACATTATAAGTCCAAATGACCAGTTTAACAACATATGATAAATGGTACAAATACACAGGCAGGAAAATTGCCCTTGACATGAAGAACACCGGTGGACAAACAAACAAATAAGAAAAGAAAAAGGTGGCACTATGTCAAGGCATTAGATTTTAAAAGTAAAGAAAACACTGTTAGTGGGCGTTAACAATCCACCCCGGGAGGTAATTCCCCTAATGTATTGTTCTAGAAAAAAAACATTTCCAAAAGCGTGTGTTCGGCACATATACTCGCGAACTTTCAAAGGATGGTACCTTTGTGATGAAACGTAGCTAGGCGACTTTATGTAGTTACATTTATGGATCCCTGTTTTGTCGTTTATTATGTTATAGAAGAGAGATAATCTGAGATATGCACGCCTTGATGAAAGTAAGGGCCATCCCAATGCGTTGACAATTTTGCTTGAGCTTCTCATGAAGTTATAATCGCCCGTCACAAACCGGGCAGCACGTTTCCGGACAAGCTCCAGCTCATCGGTAATTACTTTAGTTGCTGGGACCCAGGAAGTGAAGGAGTATTCCAATATTGTGCGTACATTTGATACGTAGAGAGTTCCTATAAGAAACGGAAGGTGCTTTCCGGAAATGAAGCCCTAGAAAGTTTAAAACGGCTGGCTTTTGCTGATACGCTATGAACATGATCATATCAGGACAGTGCGTTGTTAATCACAACTCCTAGGTACGTATATTTCGTAACACGTAGCGGTGTCTGTGCCATGCAGTAATCTGTAAGTAGAGGCTGCTTTCTTTGCAAACTAACACTGCACTTCGACCCGTTAAGCTTCATTTTCCATTTGCTACACCACGCTAATACTGAGTCGAGGTCTTTTTGCAGTTTGGAATTCTTTGTGCACTTATTATCGCCATATATGCAGCAGTGATCTGTGTACAACCTGACACGGCTGGTCACACATTCAGCAAGATCATTGATATAAAAAAAGAAGCGGCCCCAGAAAGTAGCCTTGTGGCGCTACCAATAAGACAGATACATGTGATGATGACTCGCCATCAAGAACGGTGCATTGTTTTCGGCATAAAAGATAGGCTTGTCCCCATGCAAGTGTGCTAGCTGATATGTTAGGACACGATAATTTTAGCAAAATGAGCGAGTGTGTTACAGTGTCAAAAGCCTTGCTGAAATCTAGGACAATGCAATCCATTTGGCTACCAGAATTTAACGTTGCGGCGATGTCATGTGTAAATTTTATTAGTTGCGCGTGGCAGGAAAATCCTTTTCTAAAACCATGCTTTGTAGGAGAGAAAAAGTCGTTAACCAGAAGGTGGTTTATTAAATTTGTATAAATGATAAGCTTAAGGGTTTTACAGGACACATACGTTGAAGAAATAGGCTGATGATTACAAGTGCTCGCTTTGTCACCATTCTTGTAGTTAGAAATGAAATTTGCTCGTTTCCAGTCATCAGGTAACGCCCCTTGCCACAAAGATTTTCTCGACACAGCTGTAAGAAATGGGATAATAGAACAAACACAGTTTTTGAGAATTAAGTTCGAAACCTCATCTGGACCTGAGACTTAGCTTGCAGTAAGGTTCTTTAAAAGGGAAGCAACACCTTGTTCCAAAACCTCTAACTCGGTCGTTTCCGATAACGCCCCTATATTGTATGTTGCAGTTTGAACAGCAGACGATACTGAAAACACCGTTTGAAAATACCGGTTAAAACAATCAGCTTTTCTTGCATCTCGGAGAGATGTTTACTACCGTCAATTATATCCAGTATACCACCATGAGCTTTAGTATTTCTTTTAACGTATTTCCAGAGAAGCTTAGGGTTGCTTTTTTACTTTATTACTTAGGTCACCTAAATATGCAGCATATTCTTTCCAAGTTTTTTTACGTGTATGTACGTTTCAGCGTCTGTCGTCTGGCAATATTCACGGTATAGACGATCTCTTTTATATATGAGGGTTCGAATTTCCTTTTTCTGCCAAGGCTGCACAAGAAAATTACCATTATGCACAACCTTACTATTATGTACAATGAAGGCTTATCATCTCGGTGTTTCGCAGATATGACTCGCGATGGACGAAAAGTTTAGTTAGCAATAATAGTTTTGTCTTCAGTACATTCCCAATGGTATCTACCTCAAAAAATAAACATAATTCTTGAAACTCGGAAAAATAAGCGTGAACATTTTAGTTAGCGATGATAGTTTTGTCTTCAGTACATTCCCAATGTTATGCACCTCAGAACACAAACATAATTCTTGAAACTCAGAAAAATAAGCGTGAATATTTCTTGGAATGAAGGCATAGTCCCCTGTTTTATATAAAAACACTTTGCGTAGCACTGAAGCATGTTGTTGTGCCACAGCACAACACATTTTAACAACTACACCCTCATGATCACTAATTCCCGGTACTGTAACAACAGAAGATGCAAGGCTTTGATCATTTCCAAAGAAGAAGTCTAACACGTTTGCTCTAGTACTGCAGGCCCTCGTAGGGGCTGTCACAAGCTGATATAGCTGGTGAACGAACACTCGTGATTTCCTTGATAGCCCTATGCAGTAAAGTCTCACTGTGGACTACTGGTTTGAATCAGTTCCATATCATATCTGGCAGGTTAAAATTACTAGCAAGCATTACATAAGTTGTGTCGAAAGATGACAAAATATTGCCTAAGGTAAACAATGGTTGCAGTGTTACATTGCCAGGAGGCCTGTAGAACGAACCAACAGCCACAGTGGAGCCATTACTGAGAATTATCTTGCACCACAGAGTTTCACACAAGTCCCTATCAGCGTCGATGTGGACGCTACTAAGACTCTTATGGATCAGTACGAAAACACCGCCGACGTGAATCGTGATAGACTCTATAGATAAACGGGAAAAATCCGTGATCAGCGACAAGTTAACAAGTATGGCGCCACACGTGCACAGGGAAACAAAAACGCATCTCACTCTATGAGCGC
Organism: Dermacentor silvarum; assembly: GCF_013339745.2. NCBI lineage: Eukaryota > Metazoa > Arthropoda > Arachnida > Ixodida > Ixodidae > Dermacentor > Dermacentor silvarum. The sequence continues at coordinate 121,042,168 of NC_051160.1, read as the reverse complement.
GGACACTCGCTGTCAAAATGCTCACGTGAGGAAAAGCGGCAGACGCAGCGAGCGAATTGATCTTCGTGGTGCCTCTCGCTTCAACGCAACCTAATCGGTGAGAACACAGCTTCTGAGCACTGTACTCATCGTAGACCGCTTTCAAGATAGGGCTCACATGGTCGCGCTTAGTTGCGTCATACGCATGCCGCCCCCGCAGTAATCCCCCCCTCCCTCTCCCGGGAACCTCGCACGTGGTGGAAGAAGGCGTGCTTTCTCCGCACCTTCCGCCCTTGCATGCGCGAGGTCAAGCTACCATCCTCCGCTCACCCTCGCACGAATTTACTTACAACTACAGCATACGGCGCACGGACACGATGTTATCGCACTTAGACTTTATACGGAAGATAACAGCGACGCTAACGGCGACGGCAACGGTGGAAGTGCACCTGGAGTGTCCATATAATTGCTATCGAAATAGTAAATGATAGCTCGGTGTGAAGCCAGTGGGAAGCGGAGGGTATCATTGAAATCAGGTCGCAGGTCTCGGGTGTAGTGGATCTTGAGGTGGGGAGGGGAAGACAAGGCTGTAGCTATGGATGTGAAGCGATTGTAATCAGGTGCTGGCGCCGAGACAGTGGAGTCCTGCAAGGACAGCTAGCCAGAGAAATACCCATCTCAACTTGCACACATGACCTGAAGTTTAGAACGGGAAGGCAAGTCCAATTGTTTCGAACCGTAGCGCTGGTGTTGGGCAGCCTGGCGTAGCTGCTCCCGGGGCACAATGTATATTGCACATAGCCGAGGACGAAGATGAGGAGTATAAGCCTAGCTGCTTTTGCTTGGCCACTTGGTGAGTATTTTCAGCCAATACAGCTTGCTTTCGGCAGTCTGTGCTGCAGTCTGTGCCGCCCTCATCATCAAGGCCATGACAAATGAAGAGGCAGCGCTGCTTTGCACTTCTCAGCAACGTTAAGAATAAGAAAATTTGAACCAGAAACTACGACACGATGAGGTGAATACAAGCGAAGCGGCAGATGACGACGTCTAAGGCATGACACATGCAAGTTTTGTGACTTTCGCGTGCAAAAACCTGACTTACTGGATTTCCAGTCGCCTTCCAACCAACGCGACATTGAGCCAGAAACGCCCTACTGGGGAATTGTCATATAGTGCGTATCATTCTTTGCAGTCATTACCTATAAAGCCTATACTGTAACCTTAAACCAAGATTGCCGTATTTGAAAAGATAAGCAACTCCGAAGGACTATCCCCGCACACGATGACGATGTCCCCCATAAACTCGTTTTTACCCTCAATTTTGTGTTTGCTTAAGCGAAGAAGTGCTGACGCGCTCACCTGCGTTCTAATGCGTCCGCTTCAGAAGCTTCTCTCTGTTGTTGAAGACTGAATTCTCTCGTTGCTGGCGTATTCCGCGCGTACCTTGCCCACACAGTATATCGCCTGCGTCTTAACTGCGCCTCGGTAAGGCCAAAACGAAATACTCCAAGCATCTCAAAGCGTTCGCTTGCCCGGGAGAAATTCATAAGGATGTTCAATGAAGCAGTCTAGGTGGTGTTGGTTTTATACTACTTGTCGATGCACGTGCGCGTCCGTGGCGTAATGGTTCGAATGTCAGGCTTTTGCACTTGATGTCCTGCGTTGTAAATCCTTCCCTAGGACAATTTGAATGGTGTTTATTTACTTATTTATGAAACGGTACTTTGTTTGTAAAGACGAGCATACAATGTCACGAAGCTGCTGGAAGCCAGAAGGACGAAGTTAAGGCAAATCCATGTACTAACCATAATTCGCATGCTGGCGGAACCACCTGTCTTGCAGCTCCCGTATACACTTGCGCCAGTGTCCCCTCTAGTAATTGTTGTATGAAAATGTGTGGTTTTGGCTTTGGGCGGATGTATTTCGGCACCTGGTGGGTATCTGACAAAATTTGGCGTTGGAGGTTTGTGCTCCGTAAAGTGGGCGGTGATATGCGTACAGAAGTGTGTAGGTATTTTCACATAAATTTACCCATTAAACCTTAGATGGCGCGACGGGTTTTTTGCGACACGTAACGAAAGGACCAACGGAACGCAGCAGGAAATGTCCCGGGCCACATAGTCAAATAATGCGACGCATTAAAAAAAATAACAGTCTGACTGCGCACCCGTTGCGCGGGATAGCAGCACCTTCAAATAATTTCAGTGTCACAGCAAGCTGTTCATCTCAGCTGCACGGCTCAGTGCTGCACGTGTCATTTGTGTTGATACACGAAATCCACGATAGCTCTTGACGTGTGGGGGAAAACACGTGCGCTGATGACGTATCCACTCCGTCAAGTAACAGATGAAAAGCATGGTCTCTCTTTAGGACTGTTTGATGGCGCTGTTATTCCCTGCGCGCTGCTAACTGTACCACCCTGTAATTTACACTTTCGCAATTAAAAGAACAGTTGAAAATGATTGAGATATGTCTAAATCAGTAATTGAATGCTAGAAACTAAACGTTACTGGCTGTTTCTCAGCACTACTCAAAATAACATGCACTTAATCTTATTGGTGTAAAATATGCGGCCTTTCTTTATGACTTGGTGCATTACATCTTGGACAACCGTGTATACGCGACTTCCGAAATACACAGGAAGCCATTTATTCGCTATTCATCTGATTGGAAGTTCGTGCTCTCGTGCTTTGTCATGAACTGATGCTACAATCGGGTTATTAGATATTACCGGATATATACGATACCCTACACCAGAACGCTACATAGCATAAAACACATTTGCTTTGTACGCAGTGCTTTGCTGTTGTTGCTGCACCCACTAATTTTCTTTATTCTAAGAAAACTCACCAACATCTACCTGCACTATGGCACATGGCAGAAAGAAGAGCAAACAGGCTGTTTATTTTGTTTTCAGGGTATATATAGTATATCTCATATGGTATTGCTTGATGTAACACTACGCTTAATTTCTGAACCAGGTGGGGCTGTATCGAACAAGTGGTCTTCCGTTTCAAAAAACATATCGATAACTGCTGCTCAGCCTGTGCCCATTGGCATCACTGTTGTAACAGCTTTACGTGGCGAACGTGACGATACCTGGTCACTCATGCGTGGGCCTTCAGGAATAACAATCTAGAAGAATGCGAAAAGTGTACCTCAAGAGACATTTCCAAATCGCTTTGTTTTTTCTTGAATAGCCGCTGCAGTTAAAAACCTGCCTGTATTCCAATGAGCAAAAATTCCCCCAATCGATTGTGATTGTTAGCGCGTTCTTTAAGATTTTCATCAGAGATACCAGGCTGCGCGTAGAAAAGAAAAATAGCCACAGTACTTTTTTCACGAAGCTATTATGAAATGAAAAAAAAAAAGTAACCGAGTAAGTGCGTCTGACACAGGTGTTCGATTGTACATTTGTTCGTGCGCAATCATTTGTCCTGTCGGCGACTCAACCTAACAATTCGCAATACATGGTTGTGCAATATTTCTTAGAGCAGTGCCAAGACAACTATTAGAAGATGCGCTGAAATATCTACACGCAGCCAAGCCCTATAACGTTAGTAGCTCATATACGGGAACGCTTATCGATGGGTCATGAATCCCGTAAGAATTGTTGTCGTATGTTACCTACCTCTCATCATTATTGGAGAAACTCTTCAAGATCTCAAGGATGTAAGCATACCTTGTTCATATTTTCCCACTGCTGTTATTACTGATATAAAATATTGTTCGGAGTGTACAAAACTTGGGTACATAACTCAGTTGCACATCATTCTTACTGCCTGTAATGTGCCAACAGTAACAGAACGATCAGGACCATGTTTATATATATAGTTGTTTTGCAGTTTACATAAGAAATGTCTGCGGTTATACTAAATTGCAGCCCATTCTCACTGGATAAATTATTCTCCCGGGTGGAAGCTTCCTTGCAACCTGGGCAACAAAACTCTACAGCAAACAACGACACATTTATTTGCCTCTGCATATCTTGTCAAATTAAACACTTATTTTAGACTGACAAGCGCGGCAAGTTCGGTGGGTTGGTAAACTTCCATAATAAAGAACGTATTAAAGAAAGCTAAGTGATGACATGTTCGAAGTCAGCGCCTGTCACGTCCATGTCTCGTTACGGAACTAATGATAATGATAGTGCATGTCTTTTTTTCTATTCCAAGATGTCCAAGCGTTTTTGTTGAACGTACTTCTAGATAGTAATATGTATAGACAATGTTCATTAGTCACTTTTTAATTTTTGCGATTAAAGTTTGCAATAATTTCGGAAGCTCGAACACTGTGCTATTCCAGGGCAAGTACATTTCAGCAAAATTTTCTAACAGGTTCTTGTTCAGAGGCATTTACAATTAAATGTATCACTCGCTGAGGCTAATTTCGCATCCAGAGGCGGGGATGTCGGTGCAAATTAGCGCCATAGACTGATTTAGTGCGCGCGTACACTTGACTAAACCAGTGCGAGTGCGAATCAGCCAGCGCGATTGCCATTATACTTCGCTCCTAGCGTGCCATCTGGTCTGATGCAGAGCGAGATTGCTGACACATTCCTGATATCAGTTCCAAATGTGACTTCCTTATACCGACTAGCCTTACAAGATGTAAGTGTAGGCCTGACGGCCACATTCGCTATACTGCAATCTGTACAATGACTCGAACCATGTTTATGCCTCTGCACACAATTCCCGGCAGTGAGCGCACGTCTGAACGTGTCGTGCACTCACACCATAAAAACAAGGTTGTGGACTTAAACAAATTGCGATGATACATTCGAAAGCTCATTTTTTCTCTAAACAGTTCGTGGCTGTATTCACGGGAAAGAGGAGCCTATGCGTTAAGAAATTTGTGGTAACCGTGTGTGCATCTTTGAATGTATGGAATGCTTAAATATATGTATATATATATATATATATATATTGCTACATTAAATTCTTAGGCTCTTTTCCGTGATCAACCAGCGGCAGCCACTGGATTATTGTCTGGGTCAACCACTTTACTCGCTATGCCGAAACGGCAGCGATCTCTATAGCAACAGCGGCTCACATTTCGGACTTTACGCTACGGTTCCTCATTTTGAGGCATGGGTGCCCTTTTGTCATAATCAGTGACCGTGGCCGCAAATTCGTCGCCGATGTAGTTCCGGAGCTGCTCCGCCTTTCGGCTTCGCCAGTTTCGTCACCTCACTCCGTACCATCCACAGCCGAACGGTTTCATTGAGCGCACTAACAGGACTCTCATCGAAATTCTGTCCGCGTATGTCGACTCTCGGCACAAAAACTGGGACGTTATCTTGCATTTTATGACCTACGTTTACAATAGTGCGCTGCATGAGACCACCGGTTTCATCCCCTTTTACTTTCTCGGCGCGCGCCAACCCTCCACTACTCTTAACGCAACGTTTCCGTTTGTCGAGCACAATCAACCTTCTCTTACCGAGACGCTCTGTCGCGCTGAAGAAGCGCAACGGATCGCCCGTCTCCGTACTCTTGCGTCGCAAGACCTTTGAAAGGCTCGCTATGAAAAGCGACATCAGCACGTATAGTATATAAACGGAGACATGGTGCAGAAGTGGACTACACGTCGCAAACCTGGCTTCTGCGAAAAATGTCTGACCCGCTGCACCGGCGCTTTCGTCTTTTTGGCACGTCTCAGCGACGTTACTTACGTGTTATCCCGACTCACGTCCGCTGGTCACCACCCTCGCAAGACCAATATCGCCAACGTCGCCCGTCTGAAGCCTTTCCACCAACGAAAATCCAAATGATTCGCCCAGTGGGCATCGTCTATAATGGGGGAACTGCTAGGTTACATTGGCCGACGGGTGAAAAAAGCGAACAAGGTTGGTTTGGAATAAGCCTTCGCGAAAAAAAGAGAACAAGGTTGTTTTGGACTCGGAGCGGCTCCCACACCTAAGCCTTCGGCTACCATCGTTCATCCTCCCATGTATAAATAAACACCTCTCATCGTAACAGTATGCTTGTATACAATTTTAGCATTGCTACCTTCTGTTATGTTCACTATGCCAGTCGTATGCTTTATGTTGCATTTCTATTCCGCTAGTATCATTGCATATGCCCATCCTACTTAAGGCTAGCAGTACAAAATAAATAAATGACCCTGCACGAATTATGCTCCAAATTTAATTCGCAGCTGCTTTGATCTGCAGTAAGTGTAAGTGCAGTACAATGCACGTGTGGCGAAATTATTGCGCCTGATCAGGCACTATAACGGGAGTTGGTGCAAAAAAAAGTAAGATAGGCAGGTTCCTTCCACTCCTGGAGTTGGCGCTATGGGAAGTATTTTACTTGTACCTGGCTCTCTGGCCTTGCTTGGGGTTCCGCAAACCGTTATCAGGTATGCGAACGTGGTTGTGCAGCACGAACAGTTGCTCTATGACGAAAGGGCGGGCGAAGACAGCAGAAAGATGACAATGAGGATAATATTGTGACGTGTAGCTGATGCCCAAGGCTATTCACAATTTATTTACGCGGAAACCGACGGAGGCAGAGATGGCGACGCTATATCAAGTGGCAACACGTCGTCTTCCTCCGCTTCAGTTCAGTCACACTGTAACGGCTGTTCCGTTAGCTTCCGTGTAATTAAATTGTAAATAACCATGGGTATCAGATATACGTGACAATATGACGGCTACGGCACGATTTCTACTCCTGTGGCTTGAAATGAACTTAGGAAAAACCTACTATTGTGTTCAACATACCTACTGGAAGGGCCTAAGCGAGAGAAAAACGAATTGTGACGTCAGCTGCGGATGAGTGGTGCACAATCAAACGTACCTGTGTCTGTGTTATATGGTCCATGTTAAAAAGACGATTGGATTAGTACTTCAATAAAAAAATAGTTAGAACCTGTTGGACTTGGGCACATCACAAAGGTAGTACAACCACGCACCGCGTCTACGTAGCATTCAGTGACTGGGCACTGTGGGAAGACAGCAAAGCCACTCCCGTCTAATACAGCATCTCGAAACGCTAGAATTTATGAAGCATGAATGTGCAGTCATTGCCGTCTTTTTACTATCCCGTGTGTATCCCTGCGCATTCACGGCTAATGCCAGAGTTGCCTGCCAGGCCATCTACGTGACTTGTGTATGTAGCTTCAATCTAATGTAGCCACATATCTAGTTCAATCATCGTTAGTATGAATGGTGTGTATTTACACTCGTAGTTCTACCAGCTTTTCTTTTTTCTGGCAGTGTAGATAATAACAAGACTGCATCTTTCACCTACGCATAGGCACTGAATACACGTCAGAGAATTTGGACCTGTTTCAAGAAGCTACCATCCTGGAGACTACAGCCATAAACAGAAGTGCATATATTTCGAAGCGCGTTTAACAAAACGCGCCTACTACATATTAGACCTGCACTACGAGGCGGGTGACATTTGGTAAGGAATTTTTATTTCAAGTGCTATATTTTCACTCATATATATATATATATATATATCCATCTGTATATATATATACATATTGATATGGGGAGAAATAAATGTATTTACCGCAAATATACAATTGCAGGGAGTGTGCTCAGTGCCCAGGGTAACACCATCAACCGACCTCCGAGACACTTCAACCTTCTCTTCACCTCCCAACGTCATTTTGTCCACAGCGGCACAAACTCGTACGTGACATTATCCCCCGGTGGCAGAAGCATCCTCTCGATGCTTCTTAGGGTGTGTAATGAGTGGGCGAGTTATAGGGCTTTAGTCGCGAAACGTGGGCGATATCAATTCATGGCGGGGTAGAAGACGTCGAAGTCACAGGTGATATCTCATATGTGAGGCTGGTGACATGGCGAAGAACTCGGTATGGCCCGAGGTATCGCGGGAGCAGTTTTTTGCAAAGGCCGACGCGACGGAAGGGTAACCAAAGCAGGACAAGGGACACAGGGCTGAAATGAGCGTCCCGAGGACGACTGTCGTAACGGTGCTTTTGGATAGTCTGACATGGCGGAAGACGGTCACGGGCAATGCGGCGTGCTGTGGCCGCGAGCAATGGCGTCATTAGCATGGAATGTGGTAGTGTTGGCATCGAAAGGGAGCAGCGAGTCAAGAGGCAAGAGTGGGTCCCGGCTATATAGTAGATTGAACGTAGAATAATCAGTAATATCGTGACGCGACGAATTGTATGCAAACTTCACGACCCGACGAAGAGTAAGGTGCAGTCCCAATCCCGGTGATCATCAGACACCTACATGGAGAGCATGTCAGTAAGGGTACGATTGAGACGCTCGGTAAGTCCGTTTGTCTGTGGGTAGTTAGCCGTCGTGAACTTGTGGAACGTTGAGCAAGAGCCAAGAAGGTCGTCCACAATCTTAGAAAGAAAACAGCGGCCTCTATCAGGGAGTAGCTGACGTGGGGCACCATGATGTAGGATCACTTCAGGGAGGGGAAAATCTGCCACATCAGTTGCGCAGCTCGTAGAGAGGTCCCGCGTTTTGGCAAACCGTGTGGTATAGTCCGTCGCAATGGCCACCCACTTGTTACCCGAGGACGAAGCTGGAAATGGGTCAAGGCGGTCCAGGTCGACGTGGAAAAATAACTCACTGGGGATATCTGTACGCTGAAGGTGCCCAGCGGGAGACAATGCACGATTATTGCGGCGTTGGCAAAGTTCGCAGGCAGCGACGTAGCTTGGAACAGAGCGATATAGCCCAGCTCAGAAAAATCGTCTGCGCACACGGTCGTACCTACGTGAGACACCGAAATGACCAGCGGTGGGCACATCGTGTAACTGCGAGAGAATTGTCGAGCGCAGATGCTGGGGAACGACGAGAAGCAGTTCAGCACCATGTGGATTCATATTGCGTCTGTATAAGGTCCCGTCCTGGAGAACAAACATATGGAGGGAAGCGTCCTCTTGCTCCGTGGTAAGGCGTTCGATGATGGATCGCGAATATGGGTCATGACGCATTCGTCTGCGATGCGTGAGAAGTCGGTCGGAGATCGACAAAACGCAAGTATCTGTATCGGTTTCGGTGCCATCGGGTGGGTCGACAGGATAGCGGGAGAGGCAGTCGGCGTCCTTAAGTAGCCGCCCAGATTTGCAGGACACGGAAAATGTGTACTCTTGCAGGCGTAAAGCCCAGCGGCCAAGACGGTCTGTCGGGTCTCTGAGTAAGGATAGCCAACATAAGGCATGATGATCTGTCACGACGGTGAAATGTCGACCGAACAGGTAAGGTCAGAACTTAGCAATGGACCAAACAAGGGCCAAGCATTCGCGTTCTATTATGGAGTTGTTTCGCTCTGGTGCTGAAAGAAGACGGATAGGCATCACGCGATTCTTGTCCCGCGGTCGTTGGGACAAGGTAGCGCCAATGCCATGGCCGCTTGCATCAGTGTGAACTGCTGTGTAGGCATCCGGATCAAAGTGACTGAACACGGGTGGATTATAAGGTGACTGATAAGCGTTGAAAATGCTGCAGCCTGGTCGGGTCACCACGACAAGTGGTGTCCTTTTTGAGGAAGTCTGTGAGAGGACGAGCGATTTCGGCAAAGTTCTGGATAAATCGGCGGAAATAGGAACACAGCCCTAGGAAACTTCGGAAATCGGTAGAAGAACGCGGAAGTGGAAACTCACCGACGGCACGAACTTTTTCAGGATCAGGCTGCATGCCAGCAGCGTCAACCAAGTGATCAAGTACTCGTATTTGGCGTTGGCCGAAATGATATTTTGCAGAAATTAGTTGTAGGCCGGCTCGTCAAAAAACATCAAGGATAGCTGAGAGGCGGTGGCTCTCAAACGTCGGTGAAGAAACAATGTCGTCATCAAGGTAGCAGAGGCGGGTGGTCCATTTCAATCCGCGCAGAAGAGAGTCCACCATGCGCTCGAAGGTAGCCGGAAGCTGCAGCAGTGTCGAATCGTGGTTCGGGCGTAAGAGCAGCTACTCCACAGTCTTCCAAAGGGACAGAAAAGCAAGAAATACACCCTCAGGAAGCACTTGCAGACAAGAACCAAAGTTCAGAAGAGGAAATCACGCTCGATTGTTGGCAAGAGTTACAATTGAGCTTGTAGTGCTATTTGACGTGCCCGGAGGACGTCGCAAATTGCGGGCACCACGTCAAAGGCATACCATCTCCGACCATCTCGAAGTGGTGGAGAAGGCGACATAAGGACGTAGGTCACAGCATCAGGTTGCAGCTGATCAAATTCGGTAGAACGAAGTCGGGACTTGTGGTCGTCGGTCGGGTCGGCAAAGTAATGGGGCAGTTGAAGGCGAAGGGTGCCGGTTGCGTAGTCAATGTGCAGTCAGGTAATCCATTCCAAGAATCACTTCGTGGAGACATTCGGCCAGTAAAGTGAACAGAACTAACACTGGACGGCTGGAAATGGTAACACGGGCGGCGCACATTCCCATCACGGCTGTTGTACTGCCGTTAGCTACTCGGACGGCAGGCGACTCAGCAGGTGTCAGGACTTTACGGAGACGGCTACGAAGATCTGATCACATAACCGACACGTGAGCGCCAGTATCGATGAGGGCTTGAAGAGGGACATCATCAGTAAACATTTCAACAAGGTTCGGTCGAGCAGCAGGGGTCGGCAAAGGTTTTGCAGTCCGAGTCGTCAATGCAGCCTCACCTCCGGGGGCTACATTGCTTAGTTTCCCGAGAAGCGGCCCGCGTAGGACGGGGGCGAGGGACGTTGAGGTGTAGACGAACGGGACTATATATATTGTAACGAAGAGTTGTGAAGAAATGGTTTTATTTACAGGAGATGGACGATGAGCGGAGCGTGATCGTTGCGCAGTCCGCCCTCTCAAGCTCTTCGTTCTCTTCGCCTTCCCTTCTCTCTTTTTGTGCCTGCCTTTCATATCCGTTAATATATATATATATATATATATATATATATATATATATATATTACCTGCCCTAGAGTCAGACCGTTGTTTGCTACGTGTGTGTCAGATTAGGCGACAGCGCTGATATTTGCCCATCCCCGGAAGACGTAACCTGTCGAGGTTGTGGCGCCAGTAACTGGCACCAGTGGCTGCTCCCTGAAGTGTTCTCTCTGCGGAGGTCGTAATCTCACCGCGGATAAGGATTTCAAGCAGAGATTTCAAGTTCCATACGTCGTCAGGCAAAACAGAAGAGCTAGACGCGATCAAGAACCCCACAACTCCATGTACGTGGAGACTACCCCTCTCAAGTCTGCCATCAGCAGGAAATCCAAGTCCAGGAGTCGGGAGCCCAGAAGCAGCCGCTATTGGGTACTGGCAGATGATACCAGCCCGAGCCAGGACAGAGCTTCCTCCAGGGCTCGTTCAAGGGACCGGTCGTCCCCCGGCGCCGCAATGGAGGACGACCGAGGGATCGCCCTCTTTTGGAACGCTCTCGCACGAGAGGGCGATTCCGTTCCAGGAGCACATCCAAGACCATATGTTGCTCCAGTTTCCGGTCCAGCAGGCCGAGCGTCAGCATCCAGAAGCCGGCTAAGCAAGGAGCTGGTCCCACTTGGCAGACCAAGTCAACGGAAAGCCCAAAAAGGTAACGGCGCGTTCGCCGCCAGAGCATAGTCATCCTAGGGTAGCGCAGCTTGGAAAAGAGAATTCAATTCTGAATATGGCAATGGAGCAACTAAAAGCCGATATGGCAGATCTAAGGAACGTGACTAAACGTAATTTAGCACAATCAGTCTGTCGTGGTCGAACCTCCCATGTAAGTCCCAGGTGAAGAATCGCCCAATGAACGTCGGCCTAAAAAAGAGCCATAGCGGCACCAGAGCCTAGCAGTTCTGCCACGAAAGCCAAGTCAGAAATTAAAGACGAAATTAAATCCCTTATCATTGCGATGGGGTCAATCAAAGCCACGTTTGAGGGTCTCGTGGAAAGTTTAAAATTACTTAGTAACAGACAGGACGAGCTTGAGAAGCACGTGTTTGACATGAGTTAACCTGCACAGCCTACTACGGGGAAGAAGCGAAGCTCTGCTCCACCGAGCAGATAGCGGCTGCATCTAGCAGCATCTGATATGACAAACTAACTCCCTAGTCTAATCATGGCGGCAAACCGTAAGCGAATTACATTCTGGTAGTGGAACTGTAGGGGATTCCGGCGCAAGAGGAACGTCCTAGAGCTCGCATCAGAAAAAGCCGCACGTCATCCTATTACAAAAAACGCTCACAGATTCAGTCTTCTTACCGGGCTACAAAGCATATACGACATACAGTAAAGGAAAATGGGGCATCAGTACTCTCGTAACCAATAGAAACACTTTCATCTCCCATGTCATTAGCGATAATTCTAGGAAAGTGGAGTACTCCCTGGTAGAAATTATACCGAGGGGTCTAAAGAAGAACAGTACGTTTATGCTCAATATATAAAGCAGACCTGCTGAGCACAGGCAGAGGTTTGCAACGATTGTTGCGAAAGCGGGCAGCAAAGCCTGGAACTCCCCCCTAATCGTAGCCAGGCACACCTCGATGCTCCGCATCGAGCGTGGGCGTTCCCTGAGAATACCCGCAAAGGTACCGAGCTATGGCAGAGTGCAGTTCATCAAAGCTTTACTTTAATTACTGGTCCGGCATTCCCAACTAGAGTCTGTAATTCCTGTACCAGAGGTTTTACACCAGATCTCACCTTCGTCAAGAATGTGGTTTGGGGTAACTGGTCTAACATATCAACGGACCTGGGTAGCGATTACAATATCTTACCCACTACATGACGCCAGTCGAATCGACTACCCTGCATACAAGGGCGAGCCAAATTCAAAGCTCGACGAGCCATTCAGCACTAGCGATGTTAGGGCGGTACTGCACAGTATAAATGGCAAGTCTGCCCCAGGTCCAGAGTGAATATCTAATAGAGCTCTAAAGAACCTGGACGACAACTTCATTGGGTACCTCATTGAAGAGACTAATCGGATTTGGGAGTGGGGATTGTTGTCGGAAACCTGGAAGTCCGGCATCGGTTATCCTCATTCCAAAGCCGGGGCAGCCCCTAGGCCTTGCAAATCTTCGGCCCATCTCTCTCACGTCTGGCGTGAGTAAGGTGGCGAAGCACGTCATTCACAACCGTATTTCGGAACACGCTGAAAAGAACAATTTATTTCAATACAACATCATTGGCTTTCGTCCGGCTTTGTCCACACAGGATGCGATGAAGCTCATAAAATGCCAGGTCATTGACAACGCAACCGTAGATGTCAGGGCTATCCTGGGTTTGGATCTGGAGAAGGCTTTTGACAATGTGTCTCACGTTCACATTCTGAATTATCGGAGCTCAATCTGGGTGCTGCCTTTCATAGCTATATAAGCTCCTTTCTCAAGGGGAAGCAGGCGATACTCAAAATTGGTGATCTCAAGATAGAGGCATTCGAGCTTGGATATAGGGGCACGCCGCAAGGTGGGGTGGTATCGCCACTTCTCTTCAACATAGCAATGAGGGCTCTCTCGGAAAAGCTCTCTGCCATTGGATAGATCGCACGCTTTATGCAGACGATATAACGATCTGGTGCACCAAAGGAAGTTATGGGGGTTGTAACAGGCCTCCAGACGGCACTCGATGAAGTCGAGTCATATCTCGAAAACAAGGGACTGAGATGCTCGGCTAGTAAATCTGAGCTACTCCTTTATAGGCCAACCACAGAGGGTCCCAAGCCCAAGGGTTGGAAGCCGCTCTCGGACGTTGATATCAAGCTAGTTACACGTGATGGAAGCCACATTCCCTGAGTCGACTTTATCTGTGTACTACGCATACTTATTGAATGAAATGGGCCGAACAACCTCACGTTGGCTAGAATCACAACGAAAACGGTAAATGTAATTAGGCTCATCAACAAAGTGTCTAACAGAAGGGAAGATTTGAAGTTAGACAATTTGCTGAGGTTTTTCCACGCCTTCCTTTGAGGCACATCATTTATGTAGCAGCTATGTACAATTCGTACACTTCTGAGAAAAAGAAGTTGAACATCTTTATTCGGAAAAGCATCAAAAGGGTACTCAGAATCCCCATGACTGCCAGTACAGAACGCCTCTATCAAGTGGCAGTACGCAATTCATTGTAGGAGATCATCGAGGCGCAAGAATCGGCCCAATTGGCTTGGCTGTCCTGCTCTTCGGCGGGGACAAGAATTCTGGCCATCCTGGGCCTTTACCCAGTACTTGCTGAAGAGAGAAGGCATCGAATCACTGACGAGCAAAGAGAAAGCATTTACATTGCGCCAATCCCTCGTAATGTACACTCGCAGCACAATGGGGGAAGGCGTAGTGCCAGGGCGATTGTGATCCTGAAGAAGATCAAGGATGAAGCCCAATCGGTCTGCTTTGTGCATGCGGCTCAATATGGCCGCTCGTCTCAATTTGCCATAATGTCAATAGATCATAGATGTCATGCTGTTTCGTCAACCTCGGTGGCTGGGAGCACTTCTTCTAAAGCGGTGCAGATTGCTGTTGCTTTAGCTCTTTTTGACTCTCGGGCTCCATCGCGAAAGAGGCCCCTTGTTTTCTCAGAAACATGGCAATCAATCACTCCACATACGATCACTTGTTTTCCGGCACATTTCAGCCTAAATCTGAACTCGCTCACTAACCTCAATGTCATTGCCCACTCCCAGGCGTGCATGCTAACTCTCCGAGCGGACGGAGGAGCCCTGTCACAGTCCAATGTCCAAGAGTTGCGAGACACTCTATTCACCTTTAATGAATTCAGTAAAAAAAATTTTCTGGAGAGAAGAATCGTTCCTGCACGACATAAAAAGCTCACAAGACCTCAGGCTTTAACCCTTAGGATGCTTGAGACTAACTCCTATCGTAGTCTAGCCTTCAGGCACTGATTATTCCCGGATGTTTTAAGCACAGTGTCCTAGCTGCGGGGAGGGGGGGGGGGGCATGCAATTTAGAACACTTGCTCTGGCGGTGTCCCTCGTTACGAGAGGATAAGGACATCAATGAACGGAAGTGGAATTCGGCCATCAAGAGCTCGGAATAGTATCTTCAGCTTTGGGCAGTCCAGAGAGCCTGCGATGCGGCGGTTAGGTTGGGCCTAACCAGCCCCACGTGAGAGCGGCCCGCGTTGTCGCCTTAAGGGGCGATGCTTCTTGGGATGCTTTTAATAAAGTTCTTCGTATCTGTATTCGTATTTCAAGTGCTCCATGGAAGGGATGGGGGGGGGGGGTGCCCTTGGAGTAAGTTGCATATAAGCTTCCAATAACAAACCCACATTGTTTGCTGAAAATAATTGTAAAATGTGCACAAATACCAACGATTCACTTATGGCGAATTCCATTGGGAGAACAGGAGCAGGGCGCCGCGCAGTGCGGAGTCGGGCGACAGCGCAGTGAGAACAGGCGCACTCGACCCGCCACTGGAATACGGCGTGCATTCGGAGAGCAGGTGGGAGGGGGACATGTGAGGAGAAATGTACCATGTGACTAAAGCAAACGACGTCCCACCATTCTCTGCAGGAGAGCGGCAAAACACGCGTGATCGTCCTGTAATCTGTCGGGCGTAAGGCTGTCACCGTTTGCGGCCACGTACTACATACGTTTGTGCAGCGCCGACGCATCCCACAAAGTGTCCGCCTGCGAAGATCATCTGAAACTTGAATCTGAAGTTGAGCTCCAGCAGCTTTCGCTGCTGTCACCGTCGAGCGTCTCAAGCACTTCAGCAAGGCGACGACGCTTTGCTGCCGCTGTCCCCCGCGCATCCAACGAGAAGCAAGGCGGACTAGAAATGCCAGGATGTGTCGCTAAATCGCTGCGAAGCTCGCTCGTATCGCCGACGTCAAAAAACAGCGGTACCAAAACACCAACTACGCTTGGCTGCCGCCATTGCCGCCGCGCGCGCCGGCTGAAGCAAAATAAAAAGAAATGAGGAGGATATGACGGTTTAAGTCACGTGACTTCCTCCGTACTCCGCTTTTCAGGCGAGAGCAGTCCGGACTGCTCCCGGCTGCTCTCGGTGCAGCGAAACTTCTCTTGTTCTACCACTGGATGACGGCTCTCCCACTCCTGTTCGACCACTGAAACACGGCGCCTCTGGAACGAGCACTTTCAGCGTGCTTTTGAGTGCTCCTGTTCTCCCAATGGAATTCGCCATTAATAATGTTAATTTAAGTCTTAAGCTGCTCGCCACCTATTTGCATCTTCCGTAAAGGTGCTAATAAAAATGACTGCTCTAATACTCAAACTTGAGAGCAGACAAGTAGGCATCCAATAGTCCTCCATCCACTTGTATATATATTGTTACGCCCACGAAAGGCGTTTATTGAACAGCCAGCCAAGCAGAGTTAGTCGCGAAGGCCTTGATCAGCTGAGTGTAGATGTAGATGTAGAGCCTTGGTGTTAGTGGCACATACCCACCCTGGGAGATTGGCCAAGAACCGGGTAGTTCGATATAACAATGAGAAAGGAGATTTATAAAATTCTGCAAACATAAATTTGGGAATACGTACGCATATGATAACGAATAGGTAGAATATTTCTCATCTGAGTGCATGTCGAGATTCAGCGAGCCAGCCGCATGTCGTCTTTTTCTTCAGCCGTCATGGATCCCCCACATTCTGTTAAGGCGTAAACCTGGAATGCACGTAAGGGTATCACATTTCCCTCCGCGCAGACGAAGGCCACCGGCTAAGTCAAACAGGCTGTCGAGAGACAAAAGGCTTTAAACGGACGACATGCGTAATTTCAGTCTGTTCTGACCGTCGGTAATATGATGTGAGGCGTGCTATGCGGTAGGTCAATTCGCTTATACGGTCCCTGATAACATAAGACCTCACATAGTGGGCCAGTAGCTTTTCACATAACCCACGTTTTCTTGGTGGTTTCCACAGCCGCACGAATTCACCAGGGTCATATATCACGTGTCGGCGTCGGCGGTCGTAGCGTGCCTTCGATCGGTCTTGTAAAAAAAAGCGTGCGCAAGAAGCAACTCGTCGGGCCTCTTGAGCAAGAGAGACGGTTTCGGATGCACAAAGATTATCGTGGCTTGAAATCGGGAAGGTTGTGTCCAACGTATAACGCGGCGGACGAGCATAAAGCAGGAAGAAGGGACTGTAGCCCGTAGTTTCGTGCTGTGAGGTATTTAAAGCACACGTCATGAAAGGTAGCACGCTGTCCAATTTATTATGATCGGACGCGACATACATGGACCGCATGTTAGTGAGGGTTCTGTTGGTTCGTTCCGTAAGGTCATTTGTTTGTGGATATTATGGGGTGGAATGTCGAAAACTAGAAGCACATAGACGGAGCATCTCTTAGACCGCGCCTGCAGTGAACTGGCGCCCACGGTCACTGATGATGACTCTGGGAGGTCCATGTTGGAGAATGACGAAACGCAGCAGAAAAATACAGACTTCTGTGGCAGTAGCCGATGGTATAGTGGCTGTCTCACAGTAGCGTGTCAAGTGATTGGCACAAACGACAATCCAGCCATTCCCATCACATGACCGCGAGAATGGACCGAGAAGGTCAATGCCGACTTGCTCGAAAGGAGTGCTTGGGGCACTGGATGTAGTCGATCAGGCGGATCGCTCGTCAGACGCTTGTGACGTTGGCACTTGTTGCAGCTGGACACGTACTGGTCGATCGTCTGACGCATTCTCGGCCAATAGAACCTTTCTGGCGCACGGTAGAGCGTTCGCGCCGATCCCAAATGACCACAACTTGGATCGTCATGCATAGCGCACAAGATGGAAACACGAAGACTCTACGGGACCACCAGGAGATATCGTGGGCCTGTAGTAGAACAGTTCTTTTTGTACATTACTCCGTAACGAACGCAGAAACGAGTGGATGGTGCTGATTTCCTTGCAGTAGTGAGAAGTGGCTCTAATGCTCTGTCCTTTTGCTGCTTGATCTTGAAGGTATTATTATCGGAAAATCCTGGCTCCAACGATGCGATATAGCGATCGAAGTTGCCCGCGTCGCAATCCGTCGTCGGAAGCGGTAGGCGCGAGAGGCAGTCAGCGTCGGCGTGCCGTCAGCGTCGGCGTAAACGAAGCGTCCAACGCGCAAGCCGACCAAACGGATCACAGATGTTAACCAGCCAGCAGAGAGAATGATGTTCTGTTACCACGGTGAAGGGGCGTCCGTACAGGTATGACCAGAAGCGTTGTACTGCGAAAATTACTGCGAGACATTCTTGCTCTGTGACTGTGCAGCTGCGCTTGGACTTGCTTAAAGAGCAAGTCCGAGAGGTCTCCGAAATTGATGTGTACGCGCCTTTGTTCGTTTCGCCTCTGTCGGAATGCAGCCGCCTGAACCTGCAATGCAAACTCCGGAACTGGTACGAGGCATCATCGTGTTTTATCAGCTGAGGAAAAGACATGAAAAAAAGAACGCTGATACGCTGTCAAAGTGTGATAGGCAGCCAAACTTGCAGGTGTGGATGTTACGTAGTGAAGTTTTCTGTCATAGTGTGGGAGTGTCGACATCCGCGGCTTCTCTCTGCATTTCTTTTTTAACGGCCCTCGACAGTGATCGTACGCGAAGGGAGCGTGCGTTTTGTCGTCGGCTGGCGCTTGACGACGTCTTCATTCAGCCCCTTAAACGGTACGGGCTTCTGAGGGAGCTGATATTGAGCGTATGCGCAGCATTAAAACGGCACCTGCAACTGTGTGCCGCGCGACCACATACCGTCCCGGTGAACTTACGGGTGCAGTGCCCCTTGCCTTGAGGCCATACGAACTATATACTATTGACCTTTTTTATTTCTGAGATTAGTATCGAAATAAAGACCTTTAGTCGCTTTGTTATAGGGTGGTGGTAGTAGTAGTAGTAGGGGTGATGATGTATACAGGCGGGGTGAGCCTGGCAGACTTGGCCGGAATTGCGCCGACTCAGCGTCTTTTCTGCACCACATATGTCACCATGTGTTCATCAGTCTTGTCTCTCGCACAAATGTGAGAAGAATGCGTAACACTTCCACTGCAATTATTTTGTCGGTGCGGTGAACGGGCGAGCTTGGTTGAGCCGGTCGGCGCTGTAGCAGACGTCCGGAAAAGGAAGCTGTTGAATAGGATCGTGCAGTGATTTGCCTGAACTACATATCCATGATGTACGATCATGCTATCAGTTGACCGCACTTCTTTCATTTCTTGTCGTTTATTCCGAGCTTTGCTTCCTCCTCGCTCTCATACGACGCAGTAAGTTAAATGCGCTGCTACTTTGGTTGCACCCTGAAAACAACGTTATTCGCCTGGTAACCACCTATGCCCTGAGCAGGATCACCTATGTCACCTCGTACCTTCGCCTAAGTGCGACTGACAAACTCAAACTCAACATCATGATCAAGAGGACCTGTAAGCAAGCCCTACATCTCCCGATTTCCACCTCTAACAAGAAACTGGACACCCTCGGCATATACAGCCCCATAGACGAGCCTATTAAAACTCAGCGTATTACTCAATACGAACGACTTGCCAACTTCCCCACGGACCAGCACATTCTGCGCACGCTAGGCATAATCTACATCACCCAATTTGTGCCAAAAGTACCGGTCCCTCCGAACATTCGCGCTCAGTTAGTTATCCGCCCATACCTCGTAATATGTACCCAGAACACAATCAGTGACGACGTGCTGAAGGCTAAACAGCTACAAAAGCGCTACGACCAAGCCGCCGACGTAGCCTACGTGGACACCGCGGAATACTCCCACCAGAATGCCATGGCGGTCGCCGTAGTCGCGGGCTCGTAGTACGGCTATTCCACGCCCCCATCAATACTCATCACTCAACCCGAAGAAGGAGGGGAAACGGCCAGCGCTTTCGCCTACGCCTCTATCAATGTACACTGCCTCATCAGCGATTCAAAAACGGCCATTCACAACTACACAAGAGGACTCATCAAAAACCCAAGCACAGAAAATACTCTCGGGCAATCCCCCCTCAAGGCAACGCCGCGTCCAGATTATCTGGGCCCTTGGTCACTCGGGTCTGGCTGGAAACGAAACCATCCAAGTTGCCGCCAGAGCTCTCGCACACCTCCTCCTGCGTCTTTCGATCCCAACGAGCCCTCTGTCCTGCATCGCGGTCGCGCGCGTGACCGAATGGTCACATTTAGAGAAATCCTCCTCCACTACCGCAGAGAGTGGTTACGCTACACCCCAGCTCACAAAACACTTAATAAATCTCAATCCACCACTTGGTGACTACTTCAGACGCGAACTTTCCCAAACCCCGTGCTATACCATCGCATTTACCCCGATGT
Source organism: Dermacentor silvarum (assembly GCF_013339745.2). Classification (NCBI taxonomy): domain Eukaryota; kingdom Metazoa; phylum Arthropoda; class Arachnida; order Ixodida; family Ixodidae; genus Dermacentor; species Dermacentor silvarum. Next base: position 121,022,012 of record NC_051160.1, on the reverse strand, counting down.
ATACTCCCCATTCTGCAAAGGTATACTCCCCATTCCGCATAGGTATACTCCCCATTCTGCAAAGCCTGCGAGGTCCGCGCTGACCTCGATCACATCATCTGGGCATGCGCGAAAGCTTCACCCACCAACACCCACCACACTAACACTACAAGCATCATAACTACGGCCGAGCAGTGGGGACTTTTCTGCTAAGCTTGGGCCCACAAGAGCAGCTCTGGGCCGTCCGGATGGCCGAAGACGCCGCCAGAAATCAAGGACTGGCCGCCGTCTCAGGAAGGGGAGGTCTGGGGGTTAGTCTCCCAACCACCGCCGCCCCAGACCCCATCATGGACACAGTAAAGTTTCATCTCTCTCTCGGTGGCACCCTTATCTCAGCGTAAGAACGTTTTGGCTAAGAAATTGCGTACGAACATCGCAGCTTAGTGAATTCCTCCCCTGTTTTGGGCATACGCGCTAGTGACTAACTGAAGAAATGCACTGTCACTGGCAAGGGTATACAACATGGTATTTTTGAAATGCCGAAGAATGCTGGTGTCGAAGTATTTTGGTTCCCAGCATATGCTGTGGGGTTGCGCCTCTGCCGGTCCCCCTTTCAACCAAGAGGCAATGATGACGCTTATTAAGGCCCATGATGAGACCTCTCAAATCGTGGCAGTCCAGAGGGCCCGCGAGAGGGCCGTCAGGTTTGACCTGATGGTCTGCGAGTGTGCCTAGCCAGGTGACGTCGAGTTTACTCGCGTCTATTGTGGACCGAATAAAGTTCACTCACTCACTCCCACCCGAAGGAATCACCAACATCTGTACTCAGTATATTTTTTTTTCAGGAGGAGCCAGCGAAATTACGCAAAGATATTTCTTTCCAAAGGTGAACCAATAATGCGAGTGGGCCCAGATCTCGGTAAGCTACAACCTTATGTGCCTCATAAATCGCGTTTTCTCACGCATGGTAATCGCTGATAATAGATTTCCTACAGCTTTCAGATTGCGTACGAACCTCTGCATTTCGAAGAATCCCCATTCTGCACCGTCACAATTTCTCTCTATTTTTCACTCATTGGCTCATTATTCTTTTTGAAGCGAGCTGACTCTCACCCTCTTAGATGAGTGGTTATTACGCCCTTGGCACACCACGGTGGCCAAATTTCGAGTGCGGTAAAATAAGAAAATGCAAGTGCACTTTTATTTAAGCACACGTTAAAGAATGCCAGGTTCTTTAACGGTGTGGTTCATAGCCCATGCTACCATTGGGGTCGTTAAAACACACAATTTCACTTTTACTAGCTGGCCCTTGAAAAGGTACTTGATCAATTACCCCAATACAGTGACTTCTCGTTCAGAACGCTTTTCAAAACAAAGAACTTCAATATTTTGCTTGAACGAAACAGAACAAGCAATGGGACACGGCGAGCGGTAAACAGACACATAAAGTGCTCGCCACCAACTAATTTTACTAACAGCGCATAAGTCGTTTTTAAGCTCACACGTTTTAGACTGTTCCGTTCAAAGATGTTACCTCACCAACTGTCTTGGATTCAGACCTGAGGTGAATATCATACGTGCCGGCCAAAATGTATTGGGTTATTGCAGAGCTCGTTTTTCAGCGGTACTAACGACGATAGTTTGAGGGGAGCAGTGGCAATTTTCGCAGAATTTTCAGGAAGACGTCCTTAGATAGGAATAACGAAGGCGATATCAATTATGCATGAACATTCGCTATCAGTAAATTGGGGCCTCCGAATCGTTACTGCGTCGATTATCTACGCAGATAGGTTAAGAATAAAAGCTACTTAATCGCGCCTTTTTTTCAACTTGAGCATTTTTTACTAGGGCACTGTTGTGTTGTTTGGTGCCACAAAAAAGGTCGTGAGTGCTACAAGTTATGCGCGCTTTCTTGATACGCCATCGCCTTTCGGTCACTAAATATGGGATCACACTGAAAGAATGCATTTCATGAAACTTGGAAAGGTATGGCTATTTCGGATGAAATTTGATCTTGATAAGAAGGAATTCGAGTCCCATTTTATGCATGCCGATTGTCTCATCACATAGGCTCCAGTTAATCTTAAAATATAAAAAAGTCGCAGTTTCGCCTGAAAGGCGAAGCATCGATTGCAATAGCGAATTATCAGAGCGCCATACGAAGTGAGGATAGTACTTTTATCGGCCGTATCAACTTGTACACATTCGTTTGCTAACGAAATTAACAAGCATGCCCTTAAGAAAATATGAGATGAGTTTCACATGAAGGTCTGATGACTTTTGACATTACAGCCCAATGAGTCTCTGATGTGTTTCTTCGGAAATATTCTGATGTATTCCTAATGTCATTCTAAAACATATTGGCCACTGTCGTTCTGATGCATACTTGATGAGTGTTTTTCTTGTGAGCATGAAATGTCTTCATAATGCGTGCTCCAAAGCAGTTTTTGTGTGACCGTGTCATGTCTTCCTAATGAGCCTCTACTGAGTTTATACATTAGATTGCTGGCTTTCATAGAATTCATAAAACAAAATTAGCCACCACGTGTGGCAACATTTTCTGATGTGTCTTTCGTGCTTGATATACATATATCAAGGCGCAGCACTTTTTCCAACATCCAACATGTACGTGGGCCAGTACATATGCTGCACATCAGACATTTCTCAACGAAAAAAAGTTGATAAAAATTTATTGAGCATATACCACGCTTCCTTAAAGAAAGAAGGAGGTTAAATGTAAGGAACACATAGTATCTGTCTGGTTATGGATGTGGTATTTTCCTTTCATTTAGTCTCCCTGTTAGTCTTTGAGGAGAGGCTGTTTTTGAGGTGGAGGGTCGTCGTCTTGAAGCGAGTGCACGTGTACCCTGCATGGTGAAAGTACAGAAAATTAACCACACTTGGCAATGAACCACAGGAATACACACTGTATCACTTGCTGTGGAATGATTTGGAGATGTTAGTTGTGCAAAAAGTTTATGCGATGTTGGTTCACATAAAGTCGAGGAACCGCCGTGTAGCCTTTGGGTGTAGCAGTTCCTACAGTATGCCCAAATTTCTCTTGGTTGTACAAACATGCAGTGCCGATCCGCTGTGGGGTGTACGTGTTGTGAACTACTCTGGCTGTATTGGTTTCCACTCTACAAAGAGCAGCAGTGTCTGTGGATTGCTAGTGGGAATTGTAAAATATTCTATCTGATCACTTGGCGTGGAAACAAGCATAGGAGCGCTGGTGTACGGGCAACCAAATGCAACCCCGAGACATTTAAGAGCCAGCTGTTATAGAATATTTGCACGAGCTACCGGCATAGTTCTCATGCATTTCAAGTCCACTATGCCATGCCTATGTTGGCCTATGTCCACCATGTCCCACCGATGTTCGTGCTCTCCTAGGCACATGTTGAGGCACCGGCCAGTCTGCCCCATGCAAATCTCACCAAAAATACACATGATCAAAGGAATTCACCACACAACCCCTGACGGATACAATACAAGTTTGGTGGTATCTTTAACTAAGCAAGCCTCCCTTGCCTGGGTGTCTTTCTCAATTCGCTTGTGGACTGCAATGCACATATATAACCAGAAAGAAATATTGTAGACAGGATATGAATGACAGTTCGTAAGTGAATTGTGAAATGCGAACCGGCAAGCGAGACTTGCTTGGTTAAAGATACCACTAAGTTTGTCCAGTGTGTGTCCGAGGCAGTGTATTGTACTCCTTTCACATGTGGTCAAATGCACATAGTGCAGACTGGCTGATGCCTAAATATGTACTTAAGATATCAACCATATTTGACTCAAAAGACCAGTATGCTCATCCGTCTTGGCCGTGCATTGCAGCAATAGGACTGCTGGCCAGATTACGATCGTCACCTATTTTTCACCTACACTAGAAAATTGACACGTAAAATCAGTGAGGCATACCGCATAAATAAAAAGACTTGTGAGCCAGCCCCATTAGTAATGGTCTCCCTTCTATCAAAGTGTAAATTTTGTTCTGAAAAGTTGCATGAACTGACCAGCAAACTCAAAAGGACGCTACAAATTTCACCTAGTGGACATGGCTGGTTCTCAGAAAATGCACAAATACCGGGATGGGTATCCGTTCGCATACTGTAGTAATAGTTGGCGCAAGTTAGCTTGAACATTGCTGCCATACTTCAACTGTCACACGGCTACACCTTCACATTTCAAGAAATTTAAGCTCATCATATGTGTATTTGCCAGTGGCAGTTAATCTGAGAACAAGACAAATTATTGTAAATAGCAATGTTAAAGTAACAATGGTAAGCACGCTGCACACTTAGACCTTTGACATATTTGGCGCACTACCGTTCGAATTCTAACATGCACAAAAACTGCACATGCGTGTAGCATAAACAGAGAAAAAACACAGAAATAAAAGCGACACCATAAGGAACAGTTTCAAAACAATAAAACCAAAATAAGAAGTGTAATATACTGTGTGCAAAGCAAAAATAAAATTGAACTTGCAGCCAAGTGATTGAAGCGAAAAAAAAATGCTAAACATCAAGACATGTTAGGTTTAGTTTTATGTAGAACACGATAATGTGTGCATAATATTATGAACACAAATAAGCAGCAAGTTGAATAAAGTTGCATAAATATTTAGCCTATTTAGTAAGCTGAGTTGAGTAATATGTCAGTAAGCTTATACACAAATCATACCGAGATCGTACTTTCTGGTACACGTACACTCCATACATACCTGACATGACATCCAGATTACACGCCGTGCTGCTGTAGCCATGGCTGCGGGATCCCTGCATTTTCCTGCCATTATGTGGAGACTGCTTGAGGGTCACGGTCTCACCTCTGCAAAATGAGTTCTGTATTAAATTATAGCATTGATTGGCACAATAAAACTGTGAACACATGTAAGGTGCACATAAAAACCGTCACGAAAACATGTCTGCACTAGTGCAGGGTGGCAACGGAGCACATGGTCTAGTCACTGAAGAATGTCCTGATAATAGGGACCCCTTCATCAAAGTAAAAATTTAAACACGCACGCAGCAGCACATACAAGAAATGTTTGTTTACATACTAGAGTTTGCTTTCATGACTTAGTTTAAACAACTTTCCCCTGCCATGTTTAGTTACGTCAAAGTTATGGCAACACCCCTTGTTTTGAAAAGAACAGTGTACTAGTAGCAAGCTGTGACTGCTTACATTTTCGTTTTCTCCTCAAACTGCTCGTAAACCGAAAACCTGGTAAGCACAGATTATTTACAACGTGGAACAGTTTATAAGCGAAAAAACGTAATTGCAGTAAGAATCGGTGAAGAGACAGACGAGTCATGATTATGTAACTTCAGCAGAAAAGCGGAACCGCACTCACAGGTGAACACGATTATTTCCGAACGTAATCTTTCTCCCCCCCCCCCCCCCCCCCCCCGATGGGAAGAAAACGCTTATCAAGATATTCAATTTCGCATCAAAGCAATAAATTTGCGTAACTAAATTCTGACAAACAGCGCGCAGCATGCACAAGCACAGGTTTCACTGTTGTCGCAGAAGTTTTATTGCCTACGTTCGCAAGGCATGCTATGCACACACGAGGTGCACACACAACACACGTGTACTTAGCAAGCACGACTGCTTACCTTTTCAATGGTACGACGCTCTCCAAGTTGCTGGTGCTGCGTCGACATTACTCCCATCATAGATGTCGCTGTGTAGTGGACGAGCTGAGGCACGCTAACAATACGTATTATTTCTTTTCGACGTCCGCCGAACTTTCCACGACAACCAGACAAAGGCCACGGCATGAAAATCGTTGGTCCACATTTACCTGGCGCGCCACGCATACGGCGAGTTTGCAGCGAGACAGGAGGTATCTTCTGGCACTTTTGTGCACGCTAACTACGTCCTGTTTCATTACAGCAAACATAAAAACACACGATCAAGCAACACATCGTAAGCAGCACAGTTGCAGCTCGCACAGACGACCGCCATCTTGAGGACTGAGGAAAAACAACAGCGCCACCTGCATACTTGTGAGGTTGTTGTGGCCTCCGTGATGCCAACAATAATAACCAGTGAACTCATGTTTTGTGCCTTGTTACGCCCAGCTATCTATATATGTTGCGAGGTAAAACAAACCACCGAACAGTCCACATTTTACGCTATAGTTTATCGTAGAAAGAAATTCTATGACGTATTTTTAATTTTGGATTGCTTCCGCCGTCTGCAGCGAGCAAAAGCATGGCCTTAGAGATCTGGTTATGTTATCCTTTGAAAGCTGTCGCTGGGACGTGAGATGAATGATTTTGACTGCCTGCGCCGTCACGTCGTTTTAGATGACCTCCTGCTGTCGTTAACATCAGCTGTAGGCTGAGAAATTGGCGAAACGATCTCTGTAGTGTGCCTCGATCGTAGGTTTCGCATAAACCCCAAAATTGGTTTTAAATCAACATTTTTGGCAAATTATGTAACACTGCGATTGGCCTGTGAATTGCGCTCGATATGATAGACTAATAATCTGTATTATTACCCCCCCCCCCCCCCACGCCCCAAAAAAAAATAGCAGAGCCCTCCCACTATGTGAAGATCGAAGACCAGCGAGGCTGTTGGTTTTGCTTCATTATATTTAAATTTTTATTACTTTGGTGGTTATGTTTGGTTGGAAAGACACAACACATAACTTCGTTGCATCGCCGCGCGCAGTATTATGTATGTGCGAGTGAAAGCGAGTTTAGGCGACTAGATTCGCACCGCCTCGCACCATCGGCCTCAGCACGTTGGGCCGCTGCGCGTATCGGCTTCTCGTCGCTTTCGCATCCATTCGCGCTGTTGAGTGCGGCGGCGCTCCTCGAAGGCACGTTCTTCCTCTGCGGAGTGAGCGACACGGGTCTTACCCATACCGAGTCGAAGGGGCAACTGATGACGTCGCTAGGGAAATGGCTATGTCACGAGAGAATGAGACACCGCTACTGGTTGGTAAGATTATTACGTTTTATCACTGACGTTTCGACACGCATCGTCATAGACTAGCGTTTGGGCAACAGCGTTCATCGCGCCGGCGCATTGGTTTTGTCTCTCTGGGTCCCACGTCTGACAAGGGTAATTCAAGGGCGCTTTACAGGTCCCCGGCCGAGTCCACAGAGGTTTGCGCCATTGAGCTTGGACCCTTTCTGCACTATCGCCAGGATCGGCCCACATGACATGCGTATGTGCCATTGCGCTTGGACCCTTTTTGCACTACCTCCAGGATCGGCCCACTTGTCTTTTGCCAACATTTCGGAGGCATTTTTTTTCTAGATCCTAACCAAGGACAGCTTCGCTGTATAAAATAAAAAAAAATAAGAAAAAAATTAAAGTCGGTGTCATACACATTTTTATGTCATGTGCTTTGACATTAGCAAGGACAAAAAAATCTGTGTACTGCTCTCATCAGAAATCCTAATATGCATTGCCATTTGAGTCTCTGATGTACTTGTGATGCTAAACAACATTAGACGATGCATTTCTGATACCTGTCTGATGGCACATTAGAAACGCATAACGTCCTAATCAGAAACTCATGGTTCATTTTCATAAGGGTAGCGTCAGTGTGCACAGCGAACATGAACACATCACACTCGATGAAAGCGGACACTCGCTGTCCAAACACTGGCGTGAGGAAACATGGCATCAGCAGCGAGCGCAGTGACCTTCGTGTTGTCTATCACTTCCACGCAAACCGAGCACCGAGAACACAGAGCACGCACAAGGCTATGAACCGCCGACGCACCTAGGCTCTGCCCCCAACGCAGAATTGCCCTCAAGATACGGCTGCGCCACCGCGCGCAGCCACCACATAAGCAGTTGAAGCCGGAGTAGAATGCCGTTCGCCAGCCTCCTCTCTCCCGATGCCTCAAAACGTTGGGTGCCTCGCGTGCCGCGGAAGACGGCATGCTTCCTGCCCGCTTTCCTCGCTTTGACGCGGGCGAGATTGAGCCGCGATCGTCAGCTCCTTTGCACGCTTTCACACGCACATGGAGCGCCGGGCGCGCGGGGATGGTGTTATCGCCCTTGAACTTTATAGAGAGCCTCACGGCGACGATGACGGCAGAAATGCGCCAGGAGTGTCCATTTTTACTCCTTGTACCGCGTCATCACCGAATATCACTTCTTGAGCAGCAGCAGGACGCGCCTACTGCAGGCCACCTGACGTTTCTCGTACTTACGACTGCGTAAGGCGCCGCTTCTACTAGCCAGGCCTGTACCACTCTGTGCCGCTACGTAGCAGCCTGTGCGCTGTGTCAGTGCCACGAAAAACCTGCTATGCTGCCCGCAGGATTCCTTTACACCATCGATGTGTCCTCAGAATCATCCTTTCGCGCCGGGATCATCTCGGCCCTTTTCCGACGTCGAAATCTGGCAATGTGTGGGCCTTTTTAAAACGCTGCTGTCGCGTTACACTGATCGATATCGTGTGGTGCGACAGGTAGGAATGACAAGTATGCGACATATGAAATAATCCTCGCCGACGCCTCAGCGTCGTCGTCAGCTGCAAGTGGCATCGTTCACGTAGCGAGACTAAAGCCATACCACACACCTTTCACCGCGGATGTGTAGCTTAAGCACCGCGACGGTGCTTCTACTGCCGGGGGTGACGATACGGAACAGCCGCCACAGCGTGGCTGCAGTGAAGAGGAGGAGGACGACGTGTTCTCGACTGATGTACCATCGCCATCTTGGCCTCCGTTGGCTTCCGTGTAAATAGATTGTAAATAGCCTCGGGCATCAGTTACACGTAACAATATGTTTAGGGATCCTCCAAATGTTTCGCTACTGTAAGAGGCTGCTCGGATGTTCAATCTTGTCGGAAATACTTGGTCTTTAAAAATTTCTGGTTGACTGTACACTTGGCATACTAGTACTATGGGAGAAAAGGTAATTTTATTAGGATTAGCTAACCCCTAGCTAAGGCGAAAAACTGGTGAGTATGCCATGAAAAACTTTAAAAACAAGGAATTGAGGACACGTTAGCTGCACCATGCGTCGCAGAGAGTCAGCCGGGGCCCCTGTGCGACATCACAAAATTTCCTACGGTAGCAGAAACATTCGCCATAATCACGTGATGTTAAAACATTAACGAAATCAATCCCATCTTCAGAGGCACCAAAAACTGTGGACAGTCTTCTGCTACATATGTGAGAAGCATACGACAGTCTGCAGAGAAGGTAGCAAACGCAGAAACTCAATCGACCACTGCGCATTAAAATTGCAAACCTATCGAAAGAGATAGAAGATTATGCACAACAGCTTGCCAGGCAACAGTGGGGCCAAGTCTGTGACCAAATGAGTGGCAAACTTGGACTCAAGGATACTTGGCACCTCCTCAGACACCTGCTAGATCCCGCGACCAGCAAAATAGCGCACCGTAAGAACATCATTAGACTAGTGCATAACCATGCGCTCACAGATAAAGAACTCGTCGAGGAACTCAGACAGAGATACCTAGACACAACAAACAAAGTCTCTCTGCCGAGCTACTTGGGAGCCCCGAACCACAAACTGGACGAGGAGATCCAAGACTCTGAAGTGCGAGCAGCGCTGCAAAGACTTCGGACCTCCTCGGCTCCAGGCGCGGACGGGGTTACAAACAAATCACTAAGAAACTTAGATGATGCCTCGTTAGAAGCAATTAATAAATATTTCAACAAATGTTGGGAAAGAGGGGAACTCCCCCTCATCCTGGAGGCATGCGAAGATAGTCTTCATCCCGAAACCGGGAAAGAAGCTTGACTTGCAGAACCTCAGGCCCATATCTCGCACCTCCTGCTTAGGTAAAGTGCTCGAGCACGTAATTCTAAACAGGCTATAGAGCCACATGGATGACAATAATTACTTCCCGCACACCGTGATAGGCTTTAGAGGAAATCTATCAACAGAAGACATCATGCTAAGACTCTCAGAAGAGGTCTTACACCCTATTCACAGGAAAAGAACTAGAGCTGTCTTAGCCCTAGATCTAACAAAAGCCTTTGACAACATTAAGCATGAGGCAATCATGCTTGCATTGGAGAAACTCAATGTCGGACACAAAACATACAACTATATCAAAGCCTTCCTCTCCGACAGGACTGCCGAACTCCAGCTAGGCTCCGTCGGATCTTCCATATTGCAACTTGGCAGCAAAGGAACTCCACAGGGATCAGTACTATCCCCTTTCCTATTTAACATCTCTTATACCGCTAGCAACTGACTTGGCACAATCCCTGGTTTGAGACACTCACTATATGCTGATGATATCACCCTCTGGGCTAATACTGGAAGTGATAGTGAGATAGAGGAAACACGACAAGCAGGGGCAGATTGAGTGTCATATCATGCGAATCAAATAGGCCTGTCATGCTCCCCCCAAAAGTCAGAACTTCTGATTATACGGGCTCAACCACGAGCAAAGACACCTCACCCGGAAATAAAGGTGATGGTAGATGACACGTACGTACAAGAGGTGCAGACTCTTAGAATTCTGGGGATGCACGTACAAAACAACGGAAAGAACGCATTCACCCTGAGCAAAATCATAGGATGCGTTAGCCAAACTAACAGGCTAATTAGGCTAGTAGCAAACAAGCATAAAGGCATGAAAGAAGCGGATCTCAGGCAACTTGTCAAAGCCTTCGTCCTGAGCCGCATAGTATAATCCCTTCCTTACCTGCACCTCCACCTGGCTGAAAAGAAGAAAATTGATTGCCTAATTAGACAATCATACAAATCATCCCTTCACCTACCTAGATACACGGCTAATGAGAAGCTCCTTGAATTGGGAATTCACAACACCCTAGAGGAGCTGGTCGAGGCACACAGACTAGCCCAACTTGAGAGGCTATCCAAAACTCAAGTAGGAAGACACATACTGGAGGACCTGGGGATCCGATACGGATCCACACACAGCTCAATATGTAAACTTTCCCTAATATACCACAGAAATTTAAGGATAGACCCAATACCAAAAAAACATGCATCCTGAACATCACAAGGACAGAAGGAGAGCAAGAGCTAAAGCTCTAAATAAACACTACTCGTGTCTGCAGGATATAGTCCACGTCGACGTTGCGGAATACCCAAGTCGACATGCCTTCTCTATAGGCATAGTCAACAATCAAGGTCAGGCCCACTCCGCAGCAACAATTTGTTGCATGCATGCAGACGAAGCAGAAGAGGCAGCTATAGCTCTGGCTATAAATGGCACCACCGCGGAAATCATTTTTAGCGATTCCAAAACCGCAGTTAGAAACTTTGCCATTGGCAAAATCCACAAACCGGTGATGCAAATTCTAAACAAATATCCACCGCCTGATCGCCAGATTCAAATCATCTGGGTCCCGGAACATTCCTCGCACCCAGGAAATGAGGCTGCCCACAACTATGCCCGAGGTTTCGTCAGCCGGGCGGTGGAAGGCCTCGACCTGGGTTCAGCGAGGGATCGCATGGTGACATTCCATGAAATTACTATGCCCTACCGCGAAGCTAGACAAAAATACCCCCCTCCGCGTAAATCACTGAATAAACTGCAACAGGTGACCTGGAGACAGTTGCAGACTGGCTCATTTGCCAACCCTTACAAGTATTCACTAATATATCCGGGCTGCTTCTCACCTAAATGCAAAAACTGCGACGCCTATAAAGCGGACCTGACACATATATTGAGCGACTGCCCCGGGCTCAAACCTAGGGCGGAACTCGAACTTAATAACACTTCTAGGCACTTCACCGGAAAAACCACTGGGGTTGCCTTTTCATACAAGTACAATTTTCTATTTTTTTTATGACTGAATAAACGTATTTCTCTCTCTCTCTCTCAGACTGGGAGGTAGCGGTGTCCAGCTCGGATCCCGCGGTCCAGCTCCGGACCGTCAACTGGGCTTTGGAGGTCGCCGAAAGTCAAGGGCTTACGGCCACCTCACGCCGCCTAGCAGAAGAAACCCAGTAATTTAAATAACTCTGCATCTGACGAAAATAACGTTTTCCCTCCTCCTCTTCCACAATCACAAATTTTATGTCTTTCTCGCCTTATACTTCAAGAAGTGCCGTTATTATTGCCATTCGAAGAGAAAGAATATATTCGGTGATATTTATAATAAATTCTAGAATCATAGTTGAACTAAATGTTTAAAGACAATCAGATTCGTTTTCAAAGCATTCGTATTCGAGCAATCGGACACCGCTACTCTTTGCATAAAACCGCAACAGCAAATATTTACAAAAGTGACATCAGGTCTGCCTCGCATTGCATTGATCGAACAAGCGCACGTAAGCTCTACGACTTGCTACCCGTGCACATGCTGCGCAGAAAAGAAAAAAAAAGAACTCTTGGCACGCTTCGTCTTCAAACTTTTACTTGAGAGCTCGCGTGGTTCAATCAGTGCTTTTCAACGAACTTGCGATAACAGGACAGTAATACCACACGCACACCGGTAAAGCCTCTATGTTTATGGTAAAAAAAACGACGTACAGCGCGAAAGCACACACGCTGCTAGCGACGACAAACATTGATTGTGTTTGTAATGAGTTTTTTCACGTGACCACATACTAAGTACCAATGACTTGCTGTTAGGGAAGCCTTTTTTGTGACCGCCTTTCAGTTTTTCCGCGCAAGGCCCCTCCTGTATATGTACACATGATGTGGCAACGGCAATAAAATATTGTTGGAAGTCAGCTCGGTGTTTGTCGTCTCTATCAGTCCTTGTCCTTTCGCGCTGTACGTCGTTTCTTTACCACGAATTACCAACTAGCCCAAGCAACCACCCTCTCTCTATGTTTGCTGTGCATCGCGATAGTGCCCCTGTATAGGCTCTCAAAGGCAACAAAGTTTAAGCAAACACACCCAATATATTAATCGAAAGCCAAAACTTAGCAAAGATGCAGAAGCGTGTAAAGGTTGTTCCAATTATTTTTTTATGTGCTGGTCGTGACCGACAACATGCGTATATTTATTCAGAAGCACTGTACGGGTTTGTATTTGTGAGTTCCAAGTAGCTCCAAAAATAAGAACTGAGGTTGTATTTGCAAAGCTGTATTGTAAGGATAACGTCAGGGCATTGTTTTATCCAGCATGCAAAGTTTTCTCTCCGTAGCCAGCAGGCAATGAATATTTGTTTGAAATAGCTTTTAAAGTAAACTTCGCGCACGCCATTTGGCAACAGTTCATCGTGGGGATCTCATGACTTCTTTGGCGACACTGATTAGTTATGCTAGAAAATGCGTGCGCGTGCGCATTTGGCTGCAGCAACCGGCCCATTAAGGATCGTTACCAAGAAAACTATTTTGTCCCACGGGTACAATATTGCTAGTATGTACAAACGTTGCACAAATAAGTACAAATGTTGCAAGTGTGGAAATCAAACATCAGTGAATGAAGGAACCATGCATTCGAATCCACGCGGAGAATCAACTGTAAGGACGATAGCTGACAGCAAATTTCACTCAGTGATTGTGCTTGGAAAATGCGAGAACGTAAGCTTCTTGGTGCACGCAGAATAAGGTACAAAATTTTTATCATGACGATGTATGAACGAGCGTGATAAAAATGGCTTGATGTATTTGTGGGTATCACTAGCGACCACTGGCAAAAAGTCAGTTATTGCTAACTATCCTTCACAGCAGATGCGCTGTTCCAACTCTGTGGTGCACATGCATAGATTGAAAAGTATAATAAATTGCTAGATGGACGCAGTTTATCTACACCAAATTTTCTTACTTCTCATACTCAGACTAAACTACAGCTTCGGTGGCAGCAAAAACCGCAGCATCTCATATACTTTTATTTTGTAGAAAAACTAAAAGACTTCACTTCCTGAAGTTGGGTGTGCTACACCATGTCAAACTGGAACACATGTATCAATATGGCGCGGTTCATACCAATTCAGAGTGCAAGACGCGAGAACACTTCTACTATCTTCTGCTACCACGCCCGATGGATGAAACATATGCTGGCTTGTCACCGGTACCGGACTGCGATGTCAATGGCACTGAAGAAAACAACAACACGGTGTCGTGTCCTTAAAGTTGGCCCAGCGCCATGGAACATAACACTTCATTTCCGACCACGTAATGGCGCTCGGCGACTGGCGGGAGTTACTGTATATGCTTCCTACGGGAGCAGAGTTGCGCATAGGTCCGCCATCTTGCCCACCGACGCATCCGTGTTAAGCAGAAAAGACACTCCTCTTGGATGCAGGATACGGCGCGGCTCAGCTGCCGAGTGTGCTCGTGCCCTAATACTGGGACGGCGGTGGCGCGGCGGGCGGCAGTGCAGGCCACAGTAACTCTATGCTGCAGGCGCAGCTGTGAAGTTGGCTTTCCCTCAAAAGGGTAGTTATTGCGCATGTGACCAGAGTTGGCGAATAGAGGCGCGAGCGGCACGTTCAATCAGAGGCGCAACTGCACTCCCCAAGGGGAGCATATACGACAGTAGCTCGTACAGTAGCTCGAGGCGGCGCGACCGGCGCTCGGACAAAGTTGAGGTTAATCTGGTTTGTTTGGAAGCGTACACCTGGACACCGCATCGTGCGACATTGGGGCCCCATCAAGCATACCTTCGGCGAATTATTGTAATTGCGCCCGATGGGCTCTTTCACATTTTCGCATCTTTTTCTTTTTTTGCTGCATTGATCTTGTTTTCGCGCGTCTGCAGGTATTTGACGCCCGCGAATCTTTTGAAAGGTGAAATGAACGAGTGCAAATCTGTGTGTAAGTCGCAGTCGCAAGTAACAGAATGCGGATGGCGAATAAAAACGTTACCAGAGCATGGTTACGTTGACCAATTGGCGAGAAATACAGTGCAAGGCTTTAAAATACTGATAATCTCTTTTTCTCAGCAAGAGGAACGTCCGACTACATGCTCCATTGCTGGATACCTCAAGAGAGATGTGCCGTTATGCTTCTGACATTAGCAGGTAAGATCATTTCAGCGGTAAATCTTTAAATCAACCCAAGATATGGAGACAATTTTTTATAAAGATGTAATTATAATCAATTATCACGGCCGTTTATTTGCTGATATTTGTCAACCAAGCATGGTTGGTTGTCAACCCTTAGGCATGGACAACCGCTGCAGTGAAGTTCACCTTTAAGAGGAAGCTTTACCTCAGGGGCTCCTATCTAAATACATAAGAAAGGATGCATTGTTTTTCTCGGCAAGCACTGCACTTAATTTGGTGAGCGGGGTTACAATAAAAAGGAAAAGTCAACATCAAGTGGATTTTTCAGGATATTCTTAGTTTATCGAGTAGGTTTTTTTATCAATGTTGTTGAAAACTGCAAAGTTTCGAAAATAATATTACCTATTTTAAGACTGTAAGTGAGCAACGAAAAATGATATTTCGAGTCTGCGGTCTACATCCAATAAGGCACCCAAGTAAAAAAAATAAACGAAAAGAAAAACAAATAAAAAACCTGTTGTATCACGTGATGCTTTGAATTGCAACACTACTTGGTGACTAAAACTATTTAAAAAACCTTGTCACCATTCATTTGTAATAATTCTACATAAAATACAATTTCATGCATCAAACTGGTCCACTTTATATGCTCAAAGAGACGCAGCTTACATAACTGTGATATCTGTTTGTGGGTTGAGTGAAACACTTTGTAAAATTCTTGCGTTATTTTTTGTTACCTAAGAAGTGTTGAAAAAAAAAATATATATATATATATATTTTAAATCGAGGCGCTAAATAAAAATTCCAATGACCTCCTGCTCCTGCAATTATTAGGAGTTTGCGTTCTCTCTCACATGCTACAAATTTCGTTCAAATCGTTCCAGCGGGTTCCCGTAAAAACGTTTGTACGTTTTATGCGTACTTAAATACTGAAGTCAGGGTTGTCCCCGAGCTAAAGCTCGCTCTTTGCATTTTAAGGAGGCGCAATATAGATACCCAGAAGAAAGCTGTATTTTCTATATAAATGTGCAAATGACATCCGCAGCTGGATATTTTGCTCCGGCCAGTCTCCTCTGACCTTGCTTTGAAAAGACAGTTAGTCGCGCGCCAAACTTCTTCCTCGTCCAATGTCCCTGCTATAAAGCAATAAATGATGATTGCTGCCTGTCATTTAGTGCTGGCCGAAGACATCGCCTTCGTTGATTAGTCATCGTGAGGGATGAAAGACGCACAGCAATGAGGAATGTATGCGTTCACGTGACCGTGGCTGTCTGGCGGGGAGCGCGATGTATCGAGAGTAAAGCGGTGCACCTTTTACTTTGAAATTTGAGCGCTATTCAGGGTGGGCAGCACCATTATCTATTGCAGACAGATTTACCTGCGCGTCATGTATGCAGTATGCTTGTTTGATAAAAATGCTCAAACCTGTGGAGGGGCTCCTTAAGCTGGGTGAAATATACTTTTCACGGAAAGCATAGGATAACATAAATAGAACGGTGTTTCAAAGTACAAAATGATAAGCGCCCATCCTGTTGAAATATGTATTGATTAAAGAACATATAGCTGGCACCAAATTTTCAAAGGAGCAGGATGTATAGCTGCACACGTATTGAAAACAAACATTCTGTAAGCAAAACACCCGATTTATACGAAATCTGCAAGAACGAACAAGAATCATTTTCCCCTAGAATAGACACTGAAGAGAATGAATGAGACCACTAATTTGCTAAGCGTAAGTGTTAACAATGGGACATTTTCCTTCTTCCTTCGTAATAAAACTAAGCAAGTAGAAAGCTCACGCGCAAACGATACTTTCTAAACACTGAGTCACAGCATAGACCGATAGCACCACGTTGCCTAGAAGCCACTCACGTGACGCCAAAACCGACAATCGGACGACTCAACGGCCGCGCGTATCACTGAAGGCTCATTCACAGTAGGCCGACACGACACCGATTTTGGTCGGCCGACTGTTGGCGACAGCGTTTATCTTCCTGTAAACTGCTGTCGCCAATACTCGGCAGACCCAAGTCGGTGTCGCGTCGGCCAAGTGTGACTCAACGTTAAAAAATTGGGATAGTCGTCTTAGTGTCGTAGGCTTTCGAGCCCTCGGTGGCAGCAAAACGAGCCTGCCGACCTTCGTTTGTCCATCGTCCACTGAGCGGAAACATTGCACCAACCAGGCGATCGCCGCAGCAACTGCACCTTTATGTATATAAATATTCGTTCTCAATGCGAGTTGAAATGCGCTTCCGAAGTTTAAATGCAAAAACATCAGCCCTTGCCAGATGTAGACGTAGAGCTTGAGCCAGTTGTCGATTCCTTCAAGTGCAAATTTAAGCCTAACTAATGTCCAAGTGAAGTCCAATGTTAAGCCTAATTGCGCCAATAAAATCAGACACGCAATTCTTTGCGGATGTGGAATAAGAAAGTAAGCAATTAGGTGAGCTGAAACTGCTTTTATACTTCGGTTCTGGCGATAGCAATATGAAAAGAACCAATCTTTTCAGATTGGTTCAGAAAGAAACAATTCGTACGATGCGTACACAAGAAGCGGTGGTATACTGCAGTGCCAACATCGGAACGCAACTGTTCGTAATCGCATGCAGCGGTTTGCATTCGCCGGCGTTTGCACGAAAGAAATGCGACTATGCAGAGTGCCAGACCTATATGTGTTGTTATGGTGAGAAATTATATAATTGCCGACATTGTTCTGCTTACTTCGTATGCCAACCTGACTACTTAAGACGGCTTCTTCGATACCGCAGCGTAAACAACCACGCCTGAGGTGAGTACAGGAGGCATACATTTTTGCAAGAGCGCAATGCGCTCTCTAAATGAGCGCTTATGCGCAGTGTTTCCTCTAACAGTGCTTTATCGTAGATGCAAACTGTATGCAGCACAAAAGAGCAGAAAGGCGACAAGCAGCCATGTAAATCAGCAGTAACACCCCCTTGGCTACGCAGTCACCGTTTTCCAAACAACGTCGCCGCTAATATAGGCTTGTCTCAGTGGGATGGGACACTGCTCGTATGTCTAACTTTGTATACTATGCAAATCTCATCAATATTTTTTGTCAGCACTGCACAGTTTCCACACACATGGAAGTAAACCACTAGTCGTGGCCTTACGTTCCGATGCAAACAAATTCGCAGTTGTGGTAAATCGGTGGTCAAACTTGGAAAATCTCGCTCTATGATTTTGAGCAGCAAATGTGTGCAAAATCTTTTTGAGTGAGCAACAAATGTATAATACAGCGAAAGAATCCCACAGCGCGCTCGCGAGCGTGGTGCCAGGCGCATCGTTAAGTTGCAGTGTGATAAAATCGTCTGACTGCCGACAACTCCGCTCCCACCGATTCACCGCCGATAGGGCCGTCGCCGGTCCGTTTTCGGACAGTTGGTATAGAAGCAATGTAGCAGGAGTGCCGACTCTACAGAGACCGCAGTGACGAACAGTTCGTGGACCGAAATCGGTGTCGTCATGGTCCAGTGTGACCGAGCCTAGGTAGACAGTATTCGAAGAAGAAAACACGCAGCGGTGGCCCGGTGGCTGCAGCCATGCACTGCTGAGCTCGAGATCGCATATTTGATCCCTGCCACGGCGTCCGCATTTTTAGGGGGACGAACTGCAAAAATGCCTGTCTACTTAATCTAAGGTTAAGGTATAGATGGTCCGGCGGTCAAAATTCTTTCGGAGGCCCCCACTACGGCGCGTCTCATGATCACATCGGTGTTCTGAAAAGCAAAACCCCAAAAATAATTTAAAATTCGGTAAAAAACAAAAAATTGCAGATTACCAACAACAACTAGGTAAATTTGATAAAGAAAAAAAACTGCTTCATCACGACGTCATTGCTACTGAGGCTGGACCCGACTGACGGAGAACTAAACTATAGTTTGGCCAATAAAAGTGCTGTAATTTGACAGTAGTCAGTGGCATACTCTTGGCAGGTAAAATTTACTGTGTTCAGAAAACTTCTATGGCTTACATATTCACGTTCCGTTGCGCTAAATAGCCCAAATATTGCAATAAAACGCAAGTTTCGAATAATTGATAGAGCGCCCAAATTTCTTCCTTCTGTGCCCGATCAAATCACCTTAAGTAGTAGTATTTAATGCATGAGTTTTAAAGACCACGGGCAAACTGAATATATAGAGCCGCCGTCAGAAGTTGGTACATGTGGTCGATTTGATAACGTGGTGCTACATTTCTCGCTGTAATATTATGTATTTAAACAATCATTTCTACGGCTCACAACAAAAATACTTGCAGTGAGTGTTAGACAGCAGGGCATACTATGTTTCCCCGACAGCCGGGCTACCAGGACAGTTGGAAAAGTAGTTCCACGTCATACAATTCTTTCCCGTATTTAAGAAATGTGTTTCCCGTTTGCTCGCACTGCTATAGGTGCGGCTCGTCGATGAAGGTAGTCCGTGCCATGAACGTTACGCCGAGAGCAGGGCCTCCATTGCGAGCATAGCGCTAAAGGCCGTTATGTGCATGGATTTACGGAGAACTATGTTTGGTTTTCTTTCAGGCAAAGTTCAATGTGAGATGCACACGTGGGAGGATCACGTTCGAAGTACTGTGCCCCAGTGTCAAAAGGCATATGAAAGCCGTTGTGGCAAAAGGCAATACAAGATATACAGCTCTAGTTGTCATCCGTGATTAGAAAAATTACCACTCCTCTTTGGGAACGTTCCTATTTTGGAACGTTCTACGGCGTAAGGTAATGTGCAATAAAATGAATTACACAACCCTGTCTCATATCACCCTGCTGATATACCTTTGCTGTATACACCCATGCTTCATAATGACACATTAATTAGGCCAATCTACCACCATTCTAAATTACACGAATCAACGTTAGAATAAGCTTCTTACACCAAAGCAGCACTCTAAATTGGTTTGCCTTGAGTTGTCCGTCCGTCCTACCATCAGTTGCGCCAAGGCTCATTCACACTAGGCGGACATGACACCAATTTTGGTCTGCCGACTGTTGGTGACAGCGTTTTCCTTCCTGTAAACTGCTGTCGCAATCAGTCACCAGACCTAAATCGGTGTCGTGTTGGCCTAGTATGAATGAGCCTTTACGCTGACGACGACCATTGTGCTTAACGACAGCACCTGACGGCGGTTTTTTCGTTAGACCCCCAGTAAACCCCTGCAATTCGCCAGCGCCATAGGATAAAAAAATGTAAAACACTGTCCTGAACAGCCACTACTATGCCTTGAACTCATGTTAGTGCGGTAGTGTGCATTTGGGAGTTAACCGCGCCCATCACTGTGTTATTGTTAAACTTTTTTCTTCGTTATAGGGAAGCCAAGCCTATCCAGTTACACCTAACACATGACAGAGCAGGCCAATTACTCTGGCATTTTGTGTTCCGCACAGACTTTAGGTGGCGTTAGTGTGTGTATTTGGAGGCTGATGCAAACACAATTGCTTTAGTCGAGGATGCCAATTCGGCATGACAGAAATTTATCTTGACAAGACGGCGGTATGTTGCCTAGAGTTCTTGGTTTTAATGCCCCTAAAATAGCGCCGACGGCACAAGGAACCGTACATGAGAATAATAATAATGGCACCTAGGTCACGCTTTCACACGCTATAAAATGTGCACAAAAGTGAGGCGGTCGGTGTAAAATAACCAATGAAGCGTCGACGACGTCACTACCAACCACGACGTCGCTACGATGACGCCACATAATAGCTCAGTTAATTCACAGCCGTGAAGTGCCCGAGATAGCAGCACTGTAAAGGAAAAAAAAGTCGCAGTTTCTCCCGATAGGCGAAGCATCGATTGCCATAGCAAATTAGTAGACAGTTGTACGAAGTAAGGATATTAGCTTTATAGGCCATATAAACTCGCAAACATTCTCTCGATGACCACGGAAACTCGCGGTCAAAAATGCTGGAGTGAGGAAGCGCGACAGCAGCAGCGAGCGAATTGACCTTCGTGCTGGCTCTCGCTTCAACGCGAACAAAAACGTCGAAAGCAGAGCGCATGCAAAACTACCGGCACTGGGATACTTTTTCCACGGCGTAGATCCCTTTGAAGATGAAGCCCGAGAGGGCTCGAACTTTGTGGGTGGCGATGTGGGCTTGTTGGTCTGTCATCATGAAATGGTATTTGGAAGCGCAAAAAAAAAAAACATGGACACGAGAAGAAACGAAGACGAAGACAAACGCTGGTCTTTGTCTTCGTTTCTACGCTGGTCTTCGTTTTCGTTTCTTCTCGTGTCCGTGTTTTTCTTGCGTTTCCAAATACCTAGAGAACTTTGTGGACGTCGCATATCGCTGTCAAGATACGGCGCCCGTGCAGCCGTGCCGTAAGCAGCAGCCGCCGCCGGAGTAGAACACATACCCCTCCCTCGCCTACCCCCCGTGCCTCGCGCGCGACAGAAGAAGGGCGCTTCCGCCCCGCCCTCGTGCGCGCCAGATTGAGCCGCGATTCTTCGCTGACCCTCGAAAGCTTTCACTCGCACATACAGGATACGGTGCGCGGCAACGATGTTATCGTGTCTGCACTTTACACGGAACATCACGGCGACGACATCAATAATGCGCTTGGAGTGTCCAGATTATTGCTATCGCAATAATAATTCACACAAACACCGAATTTTTAAATATGGCCTACGCAATGATCAAATGCCATCCTGCAGACACATAGGGCAGGTCGGCGCTCGGGCGTTGTTCTACTTTGTGATGGAGACAGAAGATATGACAGTTTACACAGCTTGTAGAAACTCATTACACTGACTACAACACAAGCACAACATAACATGAGCGCTACGCAAGCACACCCAGTTCCTGGTAACGGCGGAGCGCCATTCCTTGAGGAAAAAGGACGCAAACAAACATAACCTGGTGGTCTTCACAGTGGCAGAAGGCTGCTCTCGCACCAAATTACTTTAGTGCCGGAGCGATCGCTGCAGTCTGCTGCATTTTAATGGTCTGTTGAAACTGAACGACGACTTTATAGAGATCCTAATTATTCGCAAGCATGAGAAATACCCGAGGTTTTGATATTGACGCGTCAGGGGCTCCTTTCGCTGAGTTGCCTTACTGCATGCCTAAGCGTTAAATTCGCTGTTGTGGAAATGCAGCTACAAGATAGATCTTCATGGCGCGAAATTCTTGGGTCTTCACAGCGCAGTAGTGGTTAGGTGGCAGCGAAATATATTAGGCTATCAACTGGAGCCAGGCTGTTTATGCTCACAATGAAGTCAGATATAGAAAGAAATTCGCAGTTTCGCCCCAAAGGCCAAGCATCGATTGCGATGGCAAATTAGTAGAGAGCTATACGAAGCAAGGATAGTAGTTTAATGGGCTGTATAAAGTTGTAAACTTTCGCTTACTAACTAAAAAGACAAGAGCGGTGGCACGCGCGCACAGGTAAACATGAACACATCTCGCTTGATGACCGCGGAAACTCGCTGTGAAAACGCCACACTGAGAAAGCGCGCCAGGTGCAGCGGGCAAATTGACATTCGCGCTGTCTCTCGCCTCGCTTCAACGCGAACTAAACGTCGAATGCACCGCGCATACGAAGGTAACGCCACTCGGCGCATACACTTCGTCCCCATGGCAGAAGATCGCTTTGCAGATGAGCCCCGTGCGGGCGCGCACTTCGCTCACATCAGAGATCGCTATCAATATACGGAGCCTGCGCGACCACTCTTTGAGCAGCAGGCGACGGAGCATGGAGTTAAAGAAAATACTAGGAGGGAGCGTCACGTGATTTCGCTAGCCTTGGCAAGCCAAGCTCCTCTGAAGCCGCCCCTTCCTTTCTCAGGGGCCCCGTGCGCGATGCCTTTTGGGTAGGAATAAGCCCACAAGGTTGCCGGAGCATTCGTGATTGTTTGGTACATGGTAACGTTTAGTGGCGCCTGCCGTCACAGGCTTGGAGGCCCGTATGCGGGTGCTGGTTTTCTGCTACTGCGCGCGTCGTTCTTCGCTTCAAATGCGATGCCTTGAAACGTGGAGAAAGACTGGGGCGCCTGACTCATGAAGACGGAAAATTTTCAAGGCGTCACTTGTGCTTACCACCGCGGTTAGTGGAGTTGCCAGCGCTCGCGGCTCGAAACCGGTCCAGACGCCCGAGTGTAGTCTAATTTTGCCACGTACTCAAGTTTCGTCAAATCAGCCGTTGTGCACCTTGAGCTGTGGTGCGTATTATCTTGCTAATTTTCGTCCGGCTCTCTTGCACCTAGAAAAAAACGAGATGTTTTCAGGGATACTTCTTTTGTCGCATTTTAGCTTAATAAAAGGCTGGTGTGCGTGTTTTATTTTGAGAGAAATAATTTTTGTCACGCTGTCTTGCACCTAGGAAGAAACAAGATGTTTTGAGGGACACTTTTCTTGTCGCATTTTCGCTTAATAAAAGGCTCTGGTGTGCGTGTTTTATTTTGAGAGGAATAAATAGCATTAGCCTGCACTCTAAACGCCGAAGTCGTCGCCGTTTATTCAGATTTACGTGCACTATTTTGCAAGATAGTGTGTTGCGACGACGCTGCTGAGACGCGCCTGGGTGATCCATTTTCGTTATATAATAAAGCAACTGGACGGAATTTGTGCATTATCTAGAGTTTATTCAGCTGTTTTCGAATGCGAGTATAGCTCCACAGCATAATTATGTCCTAGAGTCAAGCACTGCCAGGGGGACCCTTCCTCTGCTAGTGTGAAACGGCACGAAAACTGAATACATAGCGGCAAGAGAAAAATGGCATCATTCATTTGCACTTGTACATTCATTGTGTTGCTGGTGTACTTGTACTATGGAAAGCACATTTTTATGACAACAGTAATTTGTTCATTCCATATTCAATCTTTATTGCACCTATAGAAGCCAGAAGATTTTTCACGAATACAGAAGAAAGCCACATTTATAATTTAAATGAAGTACATTGCAAAGATAATACACAAAACAAAATTATAAATAGCAAGTAGGAAAACTTATTGTGCCACTGCGCTTCGGTATCAGTATTAGCATACTTGTATGCCACAGGACATTTGTATAATAATGTTATACAAAGTAAACTATGTCACATGTAGTATTGAGACCTTTAATAAAACTGGTCAATAGGATCAGCTATCCTTGAATGTAGCAGCAGTTTCGCTTACAATGCCTTGTATGCAACGCCTTCAATACAGGGCTATAATTGTATAATATTTATATCTGCGCTGTCCTCACAAATATCGAAAGGCTTCGGTGATTGTGCTTGTCAGAAAAGTAAGCAATACATGTGCAGAAATCGAAAAAAGAGTGGTAGTTCACAAAGTCAAAGTTGAAAGAATTGATGTGAGGTCAGACCCAGAAACTAAGTATGTCAACATTAAAATACAATGCATTTTGCTGCAAGTAAAATGTACAACAAAGCTTATGCTGTATCACATAGCAACAAAAAGGTTAGCACCGTCGAAGCTGAGCCAACACACCGCAAAATTAAGAGGTGACGGCTCTATTACGTTGTGAACCTCAAATGAATTAATATTTCACAGTATTTAAAACACTCATTGAGTGTATACACCAAATTTGAGTGGTTACAGTGAATCTGGCATCATAAAAGGCTATTGTAAAGCAAGTGGACAAAGTGAGCACATTAAAATATTTTGAAAATAGTAAAACCAATGGTATTCCAGGTGACAGTGGCAAATTTCCACAAAGGTCGGTAAAAGACACACACGATAAACATTAAAAAAACATTGTCCTCCTCAAGAGTATACTTAGCTCACACATAATCCATTGAGAGCATTCACAGCATATCCATGTCATCACACAGTTTGCTCTAGTGAAAGGTAGGCCAGCTAACCTACCGTCATTGTCCACACTGTTTAGCTTGGGCTGAACAGAACAATTGTTTAAGCATAATTTGCATGCAGGTGATTCAAGCTACAGCATTCAGCAAGACAACAAACATGTACTTGCAGAATTTACAATTAGGCATCACATTTTCCTTGTATAAAAGTTTGACATCTGCATACAACGCTCTTGAACAATATATGCACTTTACAAAGTCACTCAAAAAACAAATGCCTTAAGATAAAACCTGGTGGGACAGCTGAAGTTGATGGATAAAGGAAATAATTGTGTGGGCCATCATGAACATAATTCACCCACAAGGCAACTTGTGTAGCAATACTTCCTGTACTGCGAGCCGCAGGCACCCAAGCTCAAGACACCCTGCCTGGGTTAGCAGAGTAACCATGATCCTGTAAAATTGCTTCTGTGAGTGGTTCACTGGCTGCAGGGCTTCTCTGAGGGGTAGTGAGGTTGATTACATCGATGGAGGATGGTTTTTCAGAGGAGCATGCAGAGGGAATTTCGATGTGTTCCAATAGAAAGCAATTTCCGCCATCAGTGTCCTTGACCTCATTGCGAACTATCAGACGATTCAATGCTGCTGCAAACTGCTTTTCTGTTCGGTTGTCATTGCAGCGCCCAAATGATTTTATTGCAGCATAAAGTTCCTAAAGGTGGTCCTGACTGAGCTTGGAAGTCAAAAGATATGCCAATAGGCCATTTTATGTAACCAAATTGTTGTATAGACGGTTGTCTAAGCACACCACAAAGCGAATGAAGCCTGTCTTTTGGTTGATCCCTGTCATTAGTTTTCCAGCTGCAGACTCCCTAAGCAAGCAAAAGTATACCACCAGTTCTTTGACATACGCAGTGACAGGAGCCACATTTTCAGGACACAGCGGTCTTCTATATTCTTCTTGCCATGGATGTCTTGCATTTAAAATGTCAAATGCGTTGTTGACATGTCTGATAAATTCTTCTGTCGGCAAGGAATTTGAAAATTTTGAACTTTTTTGAGCTCTGCAGTCACTAGGAGCATCTGCTACCGAATGACGAAACGTTTGAGCCAACAATGACACTTTCATGGGCTGATTTTTCCAGTTAATATGTGCTTGTCTAAGTTTGTTTGCTAAATGTAGGCCCTCTGTGTACTGGATTTCATGCAGCTCATCAATGTGTTTGAACAATATGAACTGTTTGTTCGTATCACAATAGCCTTTTTATCAAACAGGGTGTGCCGCAGTAGCTTCAACATGTGATAGGGATCCAACATGGCAAAGAGAAGCTTTTTTTGTCACTGGATGCAGAAAAGAAGCATCCAGCTCAGGCAGGTCCATCTTGCAGCCAAGGCTGTACAGCAATGACAAATTTGCTGCAGCACCATCGCAGGTCAAACTCACAATGTGTGCACCTTTTTCTTGAGTGAAGCTAGCAGCTTGCAGCACCAAATTGCACCTCTGCTCACCACGAAGGCCATGCACTAGAAAGTAGCCAATCCGCAGCTTCCATCTGCCATTGATTGCAACAAGCATTAAAACAACTGCATCTTTGGCAACTGGAAAGCTGTCATGACTGACATCGATGCCCATGTCAACATATCCATGGAACCTTTTTCCATCCCACACCACTTCTCTGAATGGCCATCTCATCCACAACCAGATTACTTAATGTGGAAAGCCATGCTTTACCTTCCTAGCCAATGCAGTCATTGCCTCTTCTGAAAAGCCAGTAGCCCTATCAATGTCATATGTAAATATCATTTACACAGTGATTGATTTACACAATGATTTACACAATGATTTACACAATATCATTTACACAGTGTCTTTGTATGCAGGAGGCAAGTGTTGAAAACAGCTCGTACATATCTGTATGCTCTAGGAGAATAAAAATGCAAAGTCAGTGCAAGTATGCTTGTCACCTGTGTCAAAAAAGGGCTGTAATGTAGCCGATGATAGGTTGAACAGTTCTATCTTTCTCTTCATTCTGAGCATTACTAATAGATATCTAAATCTCTCGAACATATCTTACGAAAAGCTGTATGACAGTCTCCGCAATAATTACTTTAAAGGCGAAATCCAAAATATATATTACAGGGAAACACCAGATTTTTGCAAAGCAGATCAGGGCATGAATAAGCAGAGCACACATGTGAGAAAATGTCTTAAGCAAGCTCTGCGATCATTTCGACAATCAAACATGCCAGGACATGTTGGATTTCGGAAGGCTCATCAGCGATGTCTGAATCAGTCATGGACGCGCTAGCAGATATAGCAGCACCCTCTGCCAGCACATCAGACAAGCCCTCAGAGATGTCCATATTGTGGGCGTTTATAACGCACATCTTCCTCATCTGTATGTTATCATCATCGTCCTCGCACTTTTACCTATCCTCCTCTTCGCCTGTATATGTGTTCATCATTATCGCCTGTGTGCTGCGCTGGTTCCCTGACGAGCTCCCGGGCCTAATAAACGTCGTTCCAACCGAGCCGTCACAAGTGGTGGAGGTGCTGGGTAATACGTGAGGGACAGGAGCTTGTACTGGCACAGCGCAGGTAAGGACGCCAGTTCTTCCCTCATAACGTTACGCAATGACCCACCAAAAGGTTGGCTGGGACATCGCCTGTGTGCTGCGCTGGTTCGCTGACGAGCTCCCGGGCCTAATAAACGTCGTTCCAACCGAGCCGTCACAATATCCATTGTGGCTTGAGAGAGACCTGCCTGAATATAAGAAAAGCATATTTCACTTTAGGATTGGTGGGGGACACCTACCACAGTCATGAAAAAGGTGTCATCAAACCCGGGCCCGGGTCAAAAAGCACATGCCGTGCCCGAGCCCGGCCCGAGCCCGTGGAAAAACTGCCTTACCCGGCCCGGCCCGTCCCACGGGCCTGGCCGGGCCCGGGCTTTTGGGTAAGCCCGAGCCCGTGCTGTGCTCTACCCGTGCCCACGTGATTAGCAGCGCAACGCCATAGCCGCTGAACCACCACCATGGGCTCAGTTACAACCCATCGGACTTTCTGGTGGTGTGCATGTAACGTAAAGCGAGTTATCCTCACGCGTCTCGACTCTGAAAAACGTCTTTTTCGGTCTCGGGCCGGGCTGCGCGGGTAACGTAGATTATTTCGGGGCCAGGGCTAGGCTCGGGTCTCGCCATAAATTATTTGGTCGGGCTCGGGCGGGCCACTCAACGTAAAAACGGGCCCGGGCCGGGCTGCAAAAATCGGCCCCTGCAGTGCTCTAGTAACGGGTTTAATCGCGGCCATGGTGTCATATTTCAATTGTGGCGAAATGGGAAACCGCTCCTATACCATGCAATCGCGAATTCACTTTAAGTAACCACAGGTGGTCAAAATAATTTAGAGCCCGCTCACTCACAATCATACTTCATAATCATGCTTGCCTGATATTCATACTTAGTTGCGGCACATAACATCCCAGAATTTCATTATTAATCGCATAACCCCGTTAAATATTTCTTCCAGTACGTAGCCACATCCATCAAAGCAAATGCAAGGAACTGCTGAGCCGGAAACGTGAAAACCGCTTCCGCTGTGTGTAAACACTGTGTGCACGTCCTTTTGTTTTTGAAAACGTTGGCTGTAGTTTTTAAATCGTACCAACAAGAACGTTTCCACCATTTTCTTTTTTTCAACACATTGCTGATTGGAGTCAGATTTTTATTTTGCACCTTCGGACTCTATATAATAAAGTGTTATAATTCTCATCAATGTCTTACACTTCCTAACATAATTTTACACTCACACAAAGTTTTCGGACAGCACAGGTATGTATGTCATTTGGAGCAGTTAAACTTCCCAATGCCAATAAAATGTAACCGCGCCTTTAAGTAAGCACACAACAACATTACCAGTTGTAGAAAAGCATCTCGTGTGCTAGTTTAGGTGGCCCTCTTGAGATCGACTCATTAGAACATTTAGATACAGACTTCTTATTCTTCGTGATGCTTGTGCTCGCCCATTGGCATTGAATAAGATATGCGCGCAAAACTGAAATGTTCAAGGTCAAATAGAATTCCCTGAATAAATGTATTGTAGAATAATAGTCACATTGACATCACGAGGCCTATCACTATGGAATACAGCGTGATTGCGGCATGTTGTAGTGTTTGCGGTGCAACCGTGACGTTAAGCGTAGAAAACGTTACAAAAAGGGGTCGTCAGGCAGAATTTTATGAACTGGTTAATTCTGAGAAAACGGATAATCTAAGTCTCATTGCGTAGTGTGCGATCTCTTTTGTGACGGCACGAGATTTAGAAGTTTAAAGAAACCCAGTGGCAGCAGTCCTGCGGAATGTGATACATGGTTATTCATCAGGTTCGTCGTTTCCAGGGTCGATATTAGCAAGGCCGAGCTTTCGCCGCTTTGCAGGTTTCAAAAGCTTTGGATTTCTTGGCCTGCATCACTTTCTTCAACTTGCATGCTTCAAGCCGCAGCTGCGGTATTGCTTTGTTCAATTGTTCACGTTAGAAGCCGTAGCTTCGCCGCTGGCATTGCCACCAACGGCCTTCATAACGTTTCACGGTACGAAAACACCTATTGTACCAGAACTGATAGCAGAGCGAGGTGGTACAGGTGGGTAGCAAAATCTTCCATGAGCCCCAATAGAAGACGGCCACTCACAAACAACTCCCCAGTTCGGCAATTAACGGTAGCACTAGTATGGACCAACAAAGCGCGTGGCAAAATGTCAACCAGCGACGTCTAGAGGCTGGCGCCTGGCATCGACAATGGCGCTCCTGTCCTAACTGGCAGTCATGCCAATTAATGAGACTCGTGTATATAGTTGAGGAATGATAAACAGACGTTATAGCACCTCCTGACTCACGGCATGCCATTGCACTCCGGATGAATGCAGCAAGATATTTTCTGCGTTCAGCATGTTTAACACGTGCGTTGTGAAAAACGATAGCGGTTGCTTAGGATTCCATCACTGTTTACAATAGCGGCAGAAGCGCGCCTCGCGGCTCTTTCCGAGGCTTGAGAGGTTGCTGCAGGACGTTTGATAACTACCATCAATACAAGTGCTATAGGACGCCAATGCCAGTGTTGACACCAGGTGTGTGCCGTCAGGGGTCGCTTACGTCAGGTGCTCCCATCATCATCATCAAATCATCATCATCACCCATGGCTCACAGCATTTTGACTATGCCTGTGCATATTGAGAAAGTAGCTGCAGCTTGAAACTGACGACGGTTGGTCCCAACATGGGCTTCTGACAGCGAATGCGAAAACTAAGAAATTTAAGTACGGCCCTGTATAGTTCATCCATCAATGTACAAAATCTCAGTG
The DNA here is from genome assembly GCF_013339745.2 of Dermacentor silvarum. Classification (NCBI taxonomy): domain Eukaryota; kingdom Metazoa; phylum Arthropoda; class Arachnida; order Ixodida; family Ixodidae; genus Dermacentor; species Dermacentor silvarum. The sequence continues at coordinate 120,992,011 of NC_051160.1, read as the reverse complement.
GCATTGAAGAGTTATGATCGTTCTGTTAATACTCGTGTATGCATTATTTTATATGGTATGCCTAAACGCCTATTTATCCATGCATGTTCTTACTGATTTACAAAGCTTTTGTAGTTTATGATTGGTCTGCCCTCGCACTGCCAAGACCTTGCAACAAGGACACGCAAATGAGTTTTATCTCTCAGCGAGCTTTCCTGCTCACCTTATCTGGTTTTACCGCAACGCTCCGTTAACCGCTTTAAGATATCTTACAATGGGGCGGGTGCTGGGGAACAATGCTCACTGAACATGAAGCGACTTGCTTCTTTTGTTGCTTCGCACATATTGTCCGGTGTCTGCTTTCTGCGTTGGCTAATTTTCTGCCCAACAAGGGACAGATCCGTCCAGTATTTTTTATTTATTTTTAATATTATAAGTAAAACCGTCCACATAAGCTATATCTCACATCATTGTAGACCACCGCTGCTACTATAGTCTGCTGCTCCGTTTTTGTGCAGGACCAATGGAAACTATTGTAAACGTTCGCTGGTTACAGCTGCGATCATAGAAGTGTAGGGTTTGATGGCTCGGCTGTCCATGTAGGATCTGAAGATTTCTAGGGATGGTACGCGGAATTTTCATTTTTCTAGGTATTCACAAGAAAGTGCGCATGGAGCCGGTTGGAATGCCTATCGTGATGCTTTTGCAATTTCTGGCAATTGCTGCCGTTGAGAACGTCGTCGCCATAGGCCAACACAAAGGCCACGGGTGACATTATTGAAGCTCTAAGACATCAGCGCTCCTTTGTTCAGATCAAACAGAATTTTAGGAAACTCGAATAGGTCGAAAGGTGCAGTGGCGGAATGTTGGCGCGTGTCGTAGATGGTCATAAAAATTAGGTGGTAAACCTTAGCTATATATATTTTTGAAAACAGATGACTCATGGATATTTAGAATAACATTATTAGCATGCGGCTGTGGGTACCAATCAGGAACAACAGCAGCGTTAGGAGTCCGGTTATCACTGCAGGAATGGCAATCCCCGGTTTTTTGGTCAACATGCGAAGGGGTGAAGACCAAATACTGCATGAATGGTAAGCAACCCTAGACTGTACGCTGTAAACATAAATAAGCCTGAATGGGGGTTTTTATGGTTGAATACCTTTAAAACTCCGTAGCCAAATATGTTTACTACATCACCATGGTGTCAAAATCATAAAACCATGATTTTACTTCCGGTAACAAATGACGGAGTAAAAAACGAAATTACCTGATATCGCTTGATTTAAGAAATGGAGCTTATTAGTGTGGAAACCTCATGCCGTAAAATGGAGTGAAAATGTATTTCCTCTGTGCACTGTAAACACAACTTATAGATTGCATAGGTACGAGATACGACGCACAATTTTTTTAAACTCCTCGGTGCCAAATTTTATTTTATCAGCGGGAACGTACTCAATATAAAAACCTGAATTAATTCCCAATACTCCCATATGTACTCAAATTGCTCGTAAACTGGAGTTTTTTTCCCCCTCACAAGAAATCTCATATGTAAATAGAGTAAAATAGAGGCTAGTGTGGCAGTCGCATAAACTAGGCACAATCGGGTCCTTTACGGCTCTGCACTTGTTTCTTCTTTCGTGCATTTCAACTCATAGAGGATACTTTGGATAATCAGCGGCTGTTTCTGCAAGCCTTTGGCGTCACTATGATAGCAACGACGTCTCGGTGTCTTCCTCAGCACGCCGTACACGACGGAGACTCCGACCGCCTCGTCGATGACGGCAAGAAGGCGCTATTTTAGCCCTAACATCCATCGACACCTCCTCTAGGCCGTGCAGCCGCGCAATGTCATTCATGCACGCCCGACGAGCCTCGTCCAGCGGAGCCAACTTCGCATCAGTCACCTCAGGTGAAACGTGGCAAACGATTTTTTTTGTGCACGATGAGTATAGCAGTACCGGCATTTGGCATTGTGGAGCTTGCTTGTGCTCCTATAGACGCCTTGGTCCCAGCGTGCAAGAATAATATTGTTCGGGAATGGTGGGCGATGCTGCGTGAACCAGGTGAGCCTGACCGTTTCGTCCTTCGCGTTACATGTTACACGCAGTGGAGGAGGTGCCTTTAATGCGGCGCTACCGCTTTCTTTAGCAACTCGACTCAAGTAGAGAGTGCCACGAGAATACTACAAAGTGGGCCGATTTTACGACGAAAAAATTACGTGTATGTCCTTAGGTGTGTGTGCGGGAGGAAAGGGTGCGTACGCAGGTAGCTTGAGTGTATGCGCGCGTGCTTTTTTAAAATACTATGTGTGTGTACGTCAGTGCTTTTTCGTGGAAGCTTACGCATGAAAGCTTTCATGTGTGTCCATGTGCATATAGTTTTGATGCAGCAGCGCTTGCATGGGCTTGCTTGTGGGATTTTGACATCGGTCAGCGCGCAGGTAGGCACAGACGCGCCACTAATTCCAAGGCGACACAAAGCACAGGGATTGCAAGCAAGTTGCAGAGGCGAGAACAATCGTCGCCTCTCGTCACTCCGACACGCGTTTGGGAGGTGTTGCGGACACTGATCCCACCGGAATGCGGCGTGTCCATTGTCGCTAGCGTGCCTGCATGTTGTCCCTCTCCCGGCGAGGAGGAGATCATTCAGGCACCCTAAATGTAGCATGGTCAATGAGCGTGATGCATAACTTGAACGTTGCTTAGACAGTCAAATTTTCTGTACGTGTCGTTTGAGCGTGTTCACATGCTGACTTCTGTGGTCAATGATTTAGAAGGGCTCCAGCTCCATCCCATTTTGAAATACGGAATGATCTACGGACTTGTCACAATGCCACATATTGATTAAAAACCATTTGCAATAGTTTGTAGGTCTGCTCCCATGCTAGGCTGCATTTTTTAAAATTAATACTATCGTAAATAGATTACATTTCTTGTTTTAAATGTGGTTCCCCCAAGTTAAGGAGAGCGATACTTTATAAGGTTCACTCGAGTATATAAATTGTTAGAGTCGGCTACGCATCGTTCTGTCATTTAATGTAGTCCAGGCTTCCTTTTATCAGTGCATCTGCACTGTGTTGTTTTCTTGCGCGTTTGTTTATTGAATGTGCGATATGTTGGACTCTTGGCCTTGCTTTAATATACTTTATATTATTGCTAATTGATATGTGTCATTTCAAAAACATGCTCTTATTACGCGTAATTTTCCTCGAATGCAGTGTTTTGCTCTATGCTTTCTCTCCCGTGTGATGGTGTAATGCCTACAGACAATAAAATACACTTCATACGGCTATCCGAACAATTTTCAGTTTTATTTTCTTCATTGAATCATAACGTGCATTGAAAGGCTAACAAGATATAAAGTGGCGAGAATGTACTCCTGTCAAGGATTTCATTCGCTAATGGTCTAATAGTATCAAGAAAAAAAATCGTCGTGCAAGCTTGAATCTTGTGAATGTCACATACTCTCGCGAACCTGAAAGCGCAAGTGTGGGCATTTTATTTGTGCTGAATTTGCATTTCGATTTCGGTTATTGAACAGAGTTGACTAGCCGCGAAAGGGTAGTTAACTGGACTAGGTAGATAAATGCTCTTACTATACTTCAATTCCATATTAATCTGCAGTGAAATAATAAAAAATCCAAATCTAACTAGACAGGTGGAAAACAAAATGAGTTACGGTAAAGGTTGTTACCGGCACAGAACATAGCACCTGCACTACTTCATCGGTCATTAATAAGTGTCGCAAAGCCATGGCACGAAAGCTGGGGCTTCAATTCATTGCAGGTAAAAAGTATAAATAATGTAGCAGCTTCTCGAGGAACTCTCTTCAGATATCGATTAGTATTTACTCTATTTGTAACAAGTCAGTAACCCTTTCCAGAAATGAAGTAATATTTCCTCCATATGAAACCCCTAAAACCCTTGTTGATATGGAAGTAATATTCACTTCATTTGGGACACCTAAAAACCCCATCCGGTAATGAAGTAAGAATCACTCCAAGTGGAACACCTTAACAACTCCCGAGAGAAATACAGTAACATTTACTCCTATTTGAACACCTTAAAAACTCTTTTGAGAGATGGAGTTAGGTAAAACTCCATATGAATGGAGTATATTAAATGCTCATTCGGGAATGGGCAAGGCGACGGTACATGCACTCCCATTTGGGATTATTTCTGTTTAGTGTGCAGTATTTCCTTGAACTCGTGCTCGGATAAACAGAACGTCTCCGGTGCCAGAGCTGGTAACGCATGGAAAAAGGGGCTCCGGGTGATAGCGTAGTCTTCCATGCCGTGAACCACTGGTTTATTCACACCCGAGGTAGCGGTCAAGCACAGCTACTGATGAAGAAGCAGAGAAAAGGTTTCTTGGAGCGTGGGCCGGCACTGCGAACGCGAAACGTGCAATCGTGGAAGGCTCGGCAATGTTGAGCGATGACGTTTCCGAAGCCCGTGCGTATAAAATGCCATATATCGTCATCCTCATTTATTGAATGGAGCACCTTCTATTTAGCACCGTGTATCAGGAAGACATAGCAATAAAGTCAGTCAGCTCCTAGTATAGCGTGACTTACAGGGGACAGAAGATGCAATGAAACGTCCTCGTAACTCAATGTTTGAGAATTTGCTACCTGCGGCTATAGACATTAATTATTATTCCGCTGACAGCTTGGAAATGAAGGATCAATGCGCAGTTCTTGTTCAATGCTGAGGCCCTAGAGGAAAATGAAGCCTGCCGCGTAGCGACTGCAAATGCCTTGTCGTTGAGGACGGCCAAACATGATAAGCTGAGGTCACAAGCTGAAGTAAACACCATGTACACAGTGGGCGGCAGCTGCTATCTAGAGAGCTGTTTGAAGAAGACCTTGTTGAACGATGAGGGTCGTGCCCCAAGCGAGACTTGTATTTTCCCGTGAAGCTGAGATGCTCGCCGATACTCCAGAGCAGTTCCTGCAGCCGCTTCCTTAGAGGTGCGGTTGCCGCTTCCATATCATAAGGTGCGCCGCTAAGCTCTGCTCTTAGGATGACCTGTAGTATTCTAGCCAGGCCAAAGAGAGAGCCTACCCGCAGCTATAGCCCAGTGACTATGATGGTTTGCGGTGCTGGCCTTGAGGTCGCGGGTTCAGTCCTGACCACCGCGGATGCACTTTGATGGGAACAAAACGCGAAACGCACGTGTACACATTCAGGTGCACCTTAGGCGTATACATTTAGGGGAACATTGATCAAAATTAGTACGGAGTCCCCCACTATGGCGTGCCTCATAAGCATTTTGCTATTTTGGCACGTGCAACGACACAATGTATTTTCTTTTTAGGAGACAGATTGCCCACTTACTTCTTATACCGGATCGCCTTAGGCGTCATGATTCTCTAGTTGAAGTGTGTCACTAAAGAGCCAAGTTACCGGCTTCTTGGCCACAAAAATAGTACCACACATTGGACTGTGGACGGCGGCTGGGGCGTCGCCAACGCCCCAGTTGGCGGCTACCGCGTCGCCAACTGTTGTGGCGATATACTCAAATCAGAGATTGTGAGTAGCTACGCTTCATTTTCCGTCTGCGTAAATTGCCAGGCAACTTCTTCGGGATCCGATGAGTTAAGCTTATCCGCTCTTCGGCGCCGCTGAGCAGCAATTTCCTTCTCCTTCTCCATGGCTATACCACACTGGCAAACGCCCAGCGCAAACGCCAGGAAAATGCTCGGCGCGCTAGCTGTGTGCCGTGTGACGTCACTGCTCCTCGCGCATGCGCAGCACGGCTCTCCAGGAGCCACGCAAACCTGCTCAACCTCGGCCAGTGTAGCTCACGCTACAAAATATTATGAGCAGACGGGGCGTTGCATCAACATTCGCCTCAGGGAGCACCATGGGATGAGGTTCTTTCAAGGAATTACTCGCTACTGAGGCACAGCATCAGCGCATGCAATGACGAATGCGTTCGTTACCACAACAAGCCATTCATTAAAGAAAATACAGCGAAAAGAGAAAACGAAACTCAGCAAACTAATCACAAAAACGAAAGAGTAATAAGTCTAGAAAGAAAGCAGAAAAGTCAGAAGGGGCCTACAGTTTCATGGTTAGCACTGGAGCTGAGGGATGGACTAGATGGGGCGACAGAGGTGGAGCACGCAGTGGAGTAGTGGTGGCGAAACTAGAAGCCGTCGAAGCAAATCCTGGTCGCCCCCAAGCAAACACCAGGGATCCAGTAATGCAGGGGGAAGTTCCGCAAGTTTTACTGTGACGTTGGGAACCTGGATAGGTCACCTTAGTACAGTAGAGGTTTTGTCACCGGACACCGGCTTCACCTCTGCGACCTGTACAAGGGCTTCATTCCTTCCAATGTTGGTCAGCACCTTATCATCAGGCAGCCATGATTGACACTGCTGTGAAGACAGGCATAGTGGAGACGGGTAACGGCTGGACGCCCTTGCGGCGTTCGCCAGCCGGAGTTCGGGCACGGCGCTGGAGACGCTTGGCCGCCTGGGTCGGACGCTCTGCCGACGTTCGCCAGCCGCAGGCTGCAGGAACAAGTTGGTTGTCGTGTCGATCCCAGGTGGGAGCCTGGAGCGGCCTTGGGCCAGGAACTCGACTGGCCGCTACTCCCGCACCCTGGGCCTCTTCTTCTCCCTTCTCCTCTTCCCCGTCTCCCACGTCTCCCACGATGGCTGTCGCTTGCTTGCTTGTTGCTCACTTCTGGCACTTACCCACTACGATTACGGCACTCGTGCACTTCACATATCACACACCAAGCCGCTATCAGAAATTCAACCGGTTCATATCTGGCCGCGCATTGTAGAATTTGCCCATGCAAACCCGTGTTTGAAAAAAGTGAAATACTGTATGAAAATAGAAACCAAACCAATCGCAACATTTATTTATTTATTTATTTATTTATTTATTTATTTATTTATTTATTTATTTATTTATTTATTTATTTATTTATAGTACTCTCAGGGCTTACAATGAAGCATTACAGAGGGGAGAGGCTAAAAATACAGATAACTGTACAAAAAGGAGAAAGGAAAACAATAATACTAATCAGATGACAATGGATGGTACAATTTAAAAATAACGCAAGTAGGACGACACATAAGCATATTACGGTAACAAAAATAATTATACAAAGAAAAACAGAAAAATTCGGTAATACAGATGAAATATAAATGCGTGGTATATACGGCAAGCTAGAGTGAGACGATAAGCACAGAATGATAGAAAATAAAGCATAATACAAAACCTACTGTTTATAGACCAGTTAGATAAAAAAATAGAAATAGCTTATGAACAATACTGATCAGGAGAAAACGGAACTGATTCGCTATACATTCACATCAAGGCATACTATACAACGTTAGTAAGCGCCTTATACGGATGTCATCAGTGTTAGTTATATAGACTAGTGGATCCGGTAGGTGATTCCATTCTTGGCATGATTTTGGAAGAAATGAATTACCATAGGTAGACGTTTTGTGGAATGGGATCTTCAACTTATGACGTTGGTCCAAGCGTGAAGTAATAAAAGAGGCTGGTTCGATAAAGCGTGACACGAGTGTGGGAATGAAATGGTATATTTTATGGAACACACAAAAGCGAGCGATTTTTCTGCGTTTGAAAAGGAGAGATATGTTTAGGGCAAGTTTCATGCTAGTCACGCTAGCTGTGCGCTGGTAATTGTGAAAAATAAAACGAAGCGACCGATTCTGCACAGCTTCTAAGCTGTTAATTAATGTTAATTGATGAGGGTCTCATATAGATGATGCATACTCTAGGTTAGGCCGAATGTAGGTGACATATAGCTGTTTTTTTTTCAGGGGAGAAGGTGTGAGTGCAAAATTTCGTTTCAGATAGCCAAGCATGCGGTTAGCTCTTGATGCAATGTGTTCGATATGTAGTTTCCATGAGAGATTATTTGTAATGTGCACTCCGAGGTATTTATAACACGATACTGAGTCTAATGGGATTTTGTTGAGATGGGAGTTAGAAAAAGATACTTTGCTACATGAGATTCTCATGAATTTACATTTTGAGGTGTTAAGATTCATGTGCCAGCGGGAGCACCAGGTTGTAACGTTATCAAGGTCTGATTGTAATGTAACCATATCAGAATCATTAGTTATTTTTCGGTAAATTACGCAATCGTCGGCAAATAAACAAGCAGAACTAGTGATTTGATTAGGCAGGTCGTTAATATAAATCAGGAAGAGTAAAGGCGCCAATACAGAGCATTGAGGTACACCCGTTTCTACTGGTACCTCAGGTGAGTCATTGTCATTGAATGTTACATATTGGGTACGACTCGAAGGAAAGCTGCAAATCCATTTGAATATTAAGGCGTCAATATTTAGAAGGCTTAGCTTATAGATAAGTAACTGGTGATTAACATTATCAAAGGCTTTAAAGAAGTTTTAAAAAATACAGTCCGTCGCAAAAGCCGAGTCCAAGAACGCATGCAAGTAATTAGTGAATGTTATCAGTTGCGTTTCACAAGAAAAAGATTTCCTGAACCCCTGTTCATAAGGGCTAAAAAATTGTTTTATTCAAGAAAGTTTACAAGTTCAGCGAAAATGATGTGCTCACGCTTGCTCACGTGCGTGCGCTAGCTCACGCCAGCGTTTTGACAGCGGTTGTGTGCGGTCACACAAACAGCGCGCGCAACGGTTCCCGACGGCGGCGTTTTGTCCGCTTTCGCACCGAACGCGCACGGCGTTGGTGACGTGTTTATGAAGAACGTGACGTACACCCTATGGTGGTGTACCGTAGCGACCATAAGGTCATGGTCCCTGTGGTAACTAAATAAATGAAAACCACCGTATCATATATATTTCTCATTCTTTAATACTTGAAATAACCAATTACACCATCACATCTTAATAGTCATAATTGGAAATACATAATTCCCACCATAGTGCAGCTTCACTGGTTTTCCATCTCCACACCAGTGGAAGGGCTCAGAGTTTTTTTCTTACTCGGACTCTCCGACGCCTTCTGCACATGTGAAGTAACACTTCGACGGAGACACCTAATGGCCTCTCAATAAAACTACGCTCCCCACAGCTTTGCCTGCTATAACTGAGCTGATTTCCGTGCTCACGTTGGTTTCGACGGGAATTCAGGGCGCAGGCTCCTTTCCCAAGCGTATCACCCCTGAAGGAAGCCGAACGCCAGGCCGGGGTATGCTTGTACCCTTTTGAACCAGTGGGTGCACGACAATTTCAGTAGGTTATTTAAGACGCGTGGCAAGATAATTTAAAATTCTGTCAATGTGCTAATTAGGGAATTTTGTGATGCCTTCAAATCCGCTTTTACTGTTTACAGTTCCTTTCTGCACTTATTTGGCGGTAAGTTTGATTTTTTTATGTTGACTAGGGGTGGGCAAATATTTGAAACTTTCGAGTAACCAATCGAATAGTGTCATTTTCGATCTTGTATTCGAATGGAATGGTCACTATTTGTAAATGCGAATATTTTCGAATACATTTCCAATATTTCAAATCGTAAACTGCGCCCAAATAAACACAAAATTGGAACAGTACGGCAAACGTTTACACGGCGCGCTTAGTTTAGACCACGGAGTAAGATAAGACAGGAGCGCCGACTCCGCTCGTCTGGAAGGGACACATTCTGCAACGCCGGCTCCTGCTTCACAGCATCTTCGCCAGACGGCGCTACGAATGAAGAAAAACTCTGCAGCGGAGAGGAGCAAAGGCGCGGGGGCTCTCTCGCGGCACCTGCTTGTCGTCTGCTCCGCGCACGCCCTGACCCCAGTAGCGCGCATAGCTCTTGCGGTTCACGGAGTGACGTTAGCAGGAGAAACAAGTAATTTATCATTTTATTTAATTTATTTTATACAGGCCAAATGCAGGGCATTTGTCAGGTGGCCTACATGGAACTTTACAAGGCACAGGAACAGAAAATAAACAAATTACGTAAACTAAGACGGAAAGAAAAGCTATAGCAAATGGTAAGGCGATATAACGGCAGTTCGGGTGGTCTCAAGCAATGACAGACGACAACGAAAAGAAGTTTTTATGGAAAAGCTGACGTTTATCACTCTTTTATTGCGATAGCAATTATATGGACACTCAAAAACAGATTTCTGCCGTCGGCGTCGCCGTCGCCGTCGCCGTGAGGTTCCGTATGACGTCACTTGGAGATGAAATCGTCGCCGATGATGATGATAAGTGGTTCTTGAGGGAAAGGGAAAGGTTGGCGCTATCTTCTGCAGCCCTTGAGGGAGCACGGCTCAGCGCCAACGCCGAACGCTGTATGTGCGAGTGAAAGGGCCCGAGGGGCGCGTCTTTCACGGGGAGTGAACGCACGGCGGAGAACAAACGCGCGTTCTGCGCCGTGTTCGCGTAAGGGCTGCAGAAGTAGGGGTCTCTTTTCTCCTTTACAATCACCATATATGTAGAGCAAACGCGCCTTCTTCTGAGGCGCGAGAGGCCGTTGGGGGGGGGGGGAGGGGGGAGGGAAGGGAGGGGACATTTAGCTGCGGCACCAAGTGCCTATTTATATCAAAGGCTCCGGCAACAGTCAGCAACGCCGCACGCATTTTGTGCGAACGCGGGCAAAACGCCGACGGCGTCGACATTAGTTCTGCGTGTTGCCGGTGCTGCTGCATGCTCAAGTTTATGCAGCTGATAAAGCTACTATCATTACTCCGTCTAGCTCTCTACAAATTTGCTATCGCAATTGATGCTTCGCCTGTCAGGTGAAACTGCGACCACTTTTTTATCTGAGCACGCATCAAGTGCTAAGATGCTTCGCTTGCTTCTTTGTTTCTCGCGGTGCTTTTCGTGTCACCCGTTTCTCTTGCGAGCAGAATCGCCACATTCTCATTAAACATAATAATTAGGAATTCCTGCCAGTGTTTACTGCTCATTATTTCACAAGAGAAGCTCTGATTATGTGTCTGCATAACTGGGGGAATCATCTCGAAGGCAAGGCTGAGAATTTACAGGGTAGCCAGCCGGTATTTACACTGGCTAACCTCCTTGTCTTTCTTTCTCTTTCTCTCTCTCTCTACATTACAGCATGTCTCTGGACAAGAAAAGGCACCTGCACTGTGTGTAGTTGTAGACAAATTTAAATTGAGACCCTCCCGTCCTTCCGCGTTGGAGTCTTCTGGTTCCTCCTGGCATTCAGCAACATTGAGCTACGCCAGGCTTCCCTAAACAAATTGAAGGAACGGCTCCGCTTCGACGTCGAGGCACTTTCTTTTCATCTAGTAGGACGTCGCCTTTGTCTTTGCTGAAGTAACTATCAAAAATAAGCTGCTTCTCGAAGTGTAGCGCACATATGTTGTCCATTGCTTTAAGCGCTCGCTTACTTTCAGGAATTTTTTGACGCCACTGGTGCAGTAGTTGAAGATCAGATGGCGAAGCGAAGAGCGAAAACTTCTCACGTCCTTTACCATAACCAGATTTACAGCCGGGAACAAAACACTGTCCTGATGCTCAGTCTCTTCACGCACAAGTATCAAGATAGCTTGTTCCGTCCGGCATGAATAAACATACTGCAGACATGGTAAACAAAGCGAAGAAGACGAAAATTTCGCACCTTCTCTTCCGCGCAGACGTAGAAGAGTGAAAAACAAGCACTTCTGTTGTGTCCTTTTGTACAGCATCATTTATCGTCTGTTTCCTCTAAAGACACCTAAATATGTTTCGTATGCATGCATAAAAGCACTACCGCGTGTTTATTTGCGCTTTTATTATTTGTGCGCATATATTTTTTGTGTTTGATTGCTGTCAAATTGAGACTGCCGAGGGTCCACGTTTGTAGCAGACGACACGCTCTGCGGGTGCCGCGCTGCCTAAGGTCCCTGTCTTAGCGCTGCCCCTTCTGCGCCGCCGTCGCCGACGGTCTCCGCCACTCAGCGCATGCGCACATGGAAGCAAGCTGTTGAGTGTTTTCGACGCGCCTCGACAGATGGCGCTACGCGATGTATAATTTGCGTTGCATGGTTTGTCCCGAGTGAATGCGTTGCGCGGCATCGGAGTCGGCGCTCCTGTTTATCTTACTCCGTGGTTTAGACATAAAATGTGAGAACTTGCGGAGCGGAATGGGCTACGTCACTGAGATAGTCATACTTTACAGGCTGTACGGCGATCATTCGCGCTCGCTGAAGAGCCCTGTGTCAGGGAAGAAGCTGCTGAAGTATTTCGGCTTTTAATAACGCTTCGCACGGCACAATCTAATGACAGAAACATGCTAACCTTAAGAAGACCGGAACGTGAACATCGTTTTATATTAATTGTGATAACGGCTATTCATTGCTCGATAGCTATTCAAAGAGTATTCTGGATGCGACTCGATTCTATTCGCTTCTATCACTTTTCGATTTTTATTTGATTCGGTCTCAAAAACCACTTTTCAGACGCCCCTAATGTTTACCGTAAGCGTCATGTGTTGTAAGATGCTGCGATAATAATATTGTTGCGGAGGGACGAAGGAATACGGGAAATATAATGACAGTATACACACAATTCGCAGAAACAAGTTCAAAGCAGGCCCATAACTGAAGCGTCGTTTACTTCAGCCCCAACCCCTCATCCTCAATGCTGTGCAGAGTAGTGTAAAATACGAGTAATTCTGCCCATCGTGGAAGTGCCATCCCGGTGCTTCTTAGGCAGAAGAGGGCTGGTAGCGTTTTAGGCGGCTGACATGAACGATGTCACGGGAAGTCTGGATGGAGCGAAAAGTGGGTGGTACCAGAGAAATCTCGTAGGTTACGTTGGCCACCTGGCGGAGGACCCGGTAAGGTTCGGAGTAGCGAGACATTAGCCTTTCCGAGAGGCTGATGCGGCCGGTGGAAGACCATAGAAATACAATATCCCGGGGAACATATTCGGCGCCTCGGTGACGACTGTCATGAATGCTTTTATGTTTGTTCTGAGAAGGCAATACGGAATCACGGCCGTACAACAAATAAAATTGCGCGTAACCTGCAGTGTCGTGGCGTGATGAACGGTACGCCAATGTGACAAAAGGGAGAGCGGTATCCCAGTCACGATGGTCACAAGAAACATACACGGAGAGCATGTCTGTTATTGTTCGATTAAGCCGCTAAGTAAGACCGTTCGTCTGCGGATCATGTGCAGTAGTAAGTTTGTGTTTGGTAAAACAGGAGCGGAGCAAGTCATCCAAGTCCACAACTCTAAAGAAGAAGTAGCGACCCCGGTCGGTAAGAAGTTGACGAGGAGCGTCGTGGTGAAGAATGATGCTGTGCAACAGGATGTCGGCTACGGCTCTTGCATAGGAAGTTCAAACAGCTCTGGCGATCGCAAATCGAGTTGTATAATCGGTTGCGACGGCAATACACTTGTTGCCAGAGTCAGATGTGGGGAAATGTCCAAGGAGGGCTACACCAACATGATAGAAGGGTTCTGCAGAAACATCAAGAGGTTGAAGTCGGCCAGCAGGGAGCAAAGAGGAGTTCTTTCAGCGCTGACATAACGTGCAAAAAGCAACCGGGCAAATCGGTATAGATCCGGCCAAAAGAATCGTCGCCGGACACAGTCGTACGTATGAGATTCCCCAAGGAGACCAGAAGTTGGTACATCGTGTAGCTGGGACAGAACAGTGGTACAATGATGCCGGAGAATGACAAGCAGCACCTCAGGTTCGTTTGTTTGTTTGTTTATTGATACTGTCAGCCCTTTTTTAGGGCCATTACAGGAGTGAAGAAAACATAAATAAAATAAGCAAAGTCAACACATCTGATTTAGGCAGGGCGTACAATACATCTGAGTACAACGCACAAAAAATAAATTGCAGCTCATATACATTGTAGTAAAGAAAGCAGAAAAAAAACCAATCAATATCCCTTGAGGCATGTAAAAATAAGAACAACATACACATAATAACGAAATCATAAAATCAGATGATTCACAAAGTCAGATGATTAACGCACCACGCTCTCGGAATAAATAACGGCATGCAAATTACTCAAAAATTATTAAAAGAAGCAGACTGGACTACAAAATCGGGAAGCATGTTCCATTCTTTTATCGTTCTGGGAAAGAAGCTATATTTAAATGTGTCATTACGGGTTACTGGTGGGGGAATATACATGCTGTGGCGATGCCTAGACGATTCATTAGTAGAAATTTCGAAATAGTTCGTCCTATTAATTTTTATTTCATTATGGATAATAAGGAACAGGAACTTAATCCTATAATACTTAGTCCTTAATTCTAAATTGGGAAGATTTGCAAGCTGACATAGTCTTGAAGGGGAGTGATGTCGACCATATTTGTTGAAAATGAATCGGGAAGCTAACCTCTGAATCCTTTCCAGTTTTTAACGGTTTTTCTCTGTGTAAGGATCCCAGACAATTTTCGCGTACTCAATGATTGGTCTGACCAGTGTTCTATAGGCCAAGCTTTTAACTTCAGTGGTTGCTCTTTGTAAATTTCGCCTTAGGCTCCAAAGCGCATTATTCGCCTTCTTACTTACTTCCTCTACATGTCTGTTCCAGCTTAAGTCACTTCTAAATAATAAACCCAAATATTTGTGCTCCTCTTCTTTTTAAGCTTCTTGCCATGTATACTATAAGGAAATTGCAGGATTTTCTTTTTTCTTGTAATAGACATGCTTACTGATTTATTAGGGTTTATAACCATTTGCCAGTCAGAACACCATTTCATAGTGTTTTCAAGGCTGCATTGTAATTTAATTTGGTCACTGGGAGATTCTATAGTATTATAAACAACACAGTCGTCAGCAAATAGTCTTATTGGAACAGAAATGTTGTGTGGCAGGTCATTAATGAAAATAAGAAATAATAGAGGTCCTAGGACACTTCCCTGAGGTACTCCAGATAACACCGGTTCTAGACTGGATGCATGCTCGTTTATTTGAACGTACTGCTGACGGCACTGCAAGTACGAGGTAAACCACTTTGTGAGGTTAGGATCCATAAACACTGTATTAATTTTGAACAAAAGTTTGGAGTGGGAAACCTTATCGAACGCTTTGGTAAAATCTAAATAAACGAGGTCCATCTGTCCGCGTGAATTTATCGTTTGGGAAGTGTCATGAACCAGTTCAACTAATTGAGTGATCGTAGATAGTCCCTTACGGAAACCATGCTGCACAGGGGATAACAAGTTATGCACTTCAAGATATTGTGACAAGTGTTTGGATATGATGTGTTCCAGGAGTTTAGAGCATGTACTTGTGGGGGAAATTGGTCGGTAATTGCTAATGTCTGAAGTGTTCCCGGTTTTATGAACTGGTACTATTCTCGCTAGTTTCCATGCCGTAGGGAAAGAAGCATGCAATACTGACGAATTAAATATTTTTGTAAGGAACTTAGACACCGATTCAGCATACCTCACTAAAAATTCATTAGGAATATTGTCTGGTCCAAGACTCTTTTTAGTGCTTATATTGAGCAAAAGGTTTAGCACACCTCCCTCGGTTATTTCAATATGTGAAATGGGAGGGCGGGCAGAGAATTCGCATACGCTAGGCACCGCACCATCATCCTTTGTATAAACCGATGAAAAGAAACGATTAAATTGATCAGCCCTTTCAGCATCATTAATGTCAGGATTAGAACAGCATTGCTTATTCAATAAGGTGCATGCTGGTTAAGGTGCATGCTGCGCCGATGTAAAATGCCGTCCTGGAGTAAGAACAAGTGAACGGAGGGATCGCTTGACGCAAATATGATCTTCTCCATGATACCCCGTAAGTTTTGATCAAGCCGCTGTTCGGAAGCGAGGTCAGCGAAAGCGGATAGCGTAAATACAGAAGCACTAGCATCGGTCGCTAGAACATCAGGAGGGTCGACTGGATTTACGACTTGCAGGCAACTGTGTGAAAGTATTGCTTTAGGCGTAGCGCTCAGCGACATCGCAATCAATTGGATCGTTGAAGGACGCAAGCCAGCAGAGCGCATGGTGGGTGGTCTGTGGTGGCTGTAAATAGCCGAGCATATGGGTAAGGACAAAATTTCGCCGCTGCCAAGACAAGTTCAGTCGTTCAGTCGTGCAATAATTTCGCTGCGCTGGACGAAGCAGACGGCTGGAGTTGGCAGTCACATGGTCGTGGGCTCGCTGATGCTAGCACAAAATGGCACCGATTTCATGACCACTAGCATCAGTGCGGACTTCTGCTGGAGAGGACGGGTCGAAGTAAGCCAGAAGGGGTGGAGATATCAGGAGACATGCTTGGGACAAGGCGGCTGCTTGTTCAGGGGCTCCAAGAAACTTAAACATCTGCCTTCAGAAGAGCAATAAGGGGACGGGCGACTTCCGTAAAATTGTAAACGAAGCGGCAGCAGTACGAGCCCAGTCCAACGAAGCTCCGGTATTCTTTAGTACCTGTTGGCACAGGAAACTTCTGCACGGCACGCACTTTTTCCGGGTCTGGGCGCACACCAGGTGAATCAACAAGATGACCGAGGATAGTAATTTGGCGGCGTTCGAAGTGACATTGAAACGAATCAAGTTGAAGGCAGGCACTGCGAAAAGCAGAAAGAACGAGCGAGAGGTGCTCCAGGTTCGTGGCAAAAAAAAAAGGTACGAGCAAAAATTATGCCGTTATCAATGTACCAAAGATAGATGGAGCACTCTACTGCCATTAAGGAGTGTGACCATCATGCGTTCAAAAGTACCTGGAGCATTACATAAACCTAAAGCATGACTTTGAACTGGTATAAGCTGTCGGGCGTTATAAAGGCAATCTTCTCGAGGGCAATGTCGTTGACGGCAGTATGCCAGTAGCCTGAACGAAGGTCGATGGAAGAGAAGTGCTTGGCAAAGTGGAGGCTGCCGAGGGTGTCATGAATGCGTCGCAGAGGATAAATGTCCTTCTTACTGATCTTGTTGAGGTGCCGGCAATCAACGCAGAAGTGCCAGGTGTCGTCATTCTTTTTATTGCGATAGGAATTATAGAAACACTCGAAGCGGATTTCTGCCATCGGCTTCGCCGTCGCCGTTGGCGTCGCCATGAGGTTTCATGTAAAGTCCAAGGGCGATAAAATCGTGCCCGTGCGCCTAATGCTGTATGTGTGAGTGAAAGCGTGCGACGGTGAGCCGGCAATCCCGGCTCGCGCACACAAGGGCGATAAGCGGGAAGAAATCGCGCAGAGAGCGCGCCCGCGCGGCTGTATCTTGAAAGCCCTCGGCGGCGGGAGCACAGTCCGCCCTCCCAGTGTTTTCGCGGCAAAAATCGTGTTGATACGAGTGCCTGGACGAAGCTCAATTAGCTCGCTGCGAGTTTGCACGGACATCGAGTGAGATACGTTCATGTTTGCTTATGCGCGCATGACACAATGCATGTTAATTTAGCTAGTGTGCCTCTGTTTACAAGTTTATACGGCCGATAGAACTACGGTCCTTACTTTGTATAGCTGTCCCCTAATTTGCTATGGCAATCGATGCTTCGTTTTTCGGGAGAAACTGCGACTTTTTAACAAAAACGACAGGGGACGCCCTAGGACTCGATGATGGTTTGATGATTCCTCGAGAGAGCATCTTCTCGTACTCCGTTTGAATGACTTGTCGTTCATTCAAGGACGCACGTTATGGATGTCTGTGAATAGAGTGTGCTTCACCGGTGTCAATACGGTGTGTTGTGAGAGAGGTCTGGCCTAACGGGCGACCTTCAAGTCAAAAATTTCGCTGAACGAGGCGAGCAGGTGGCATTACTGATCGGCGTGGCGAGGTGGAAGAGCCCATGTTTGTGAACTCAGGAAAGAAAGCGGGCAAAGAAGAAGAGTCAACGGGAGACGACGTAATATCAGCAGTCAAGGCTGATATTGGCAGTCTTGGTAGGAGGACCACGTACCTAAGGCTATCCTTTGCGGTAGGACGTAGTCGCCAATTCTGAAGTTGACGAGAGGAAGGCTGGTAGAGTTCGTGATACTGACGACAGTGTGGGAGTTACGTTTTCAAGCAATATGCTTTGGAAATAACATATCGACAGTGTGCTGAACCAGTATCGCACCTTGTCAGTATGACATATATGTTCAGAACAGTGTTTCCATTTAAAGTAAAGCTTTTACTTTAAAAATCACTTTTATTGCGATGGCAATTATATGGACACTCCAAGCGGATTTCTGCGTCGCCGTGAGTTTGCGTAAAGGGCGATAAAATCGTTGTCGCATAGCCCGTTGCTGTATCTGCAAATGAAAGCGCTCGAGGAACGCTTGCTTTCACAGAGAGCAAATGCGCGGCGGAGAGCAAAAGCGACGACTCCGTAGCGCGAAGTAGAGCACTGCACGGGCACGGGCCGGCCCGAAAGCCCGGGCCGGGCCGTCCGAAGCGTTTGTCGGCGGGCTCGGGCCGGGCCCGTGCTTAAAGCCGCGGGCCCGGGCCGGGCTCGGGCTTGAGGCCGCGGGCCCGGGTCCAGACTCGGGCCCGCTCATTGAAGGGCCTAAGTAGGCCTTCGAGCACACGCGACCGTTATGCATTGCATGGTTCAATGCATTCTGTGCCAAGCTGAAGTGACACGTGCAAGATTACTGTCAGCATCATCATCAGCCTATATTTATGTCCTCTGCAAGACGGAGGCCTCTCCCTGCGATCACCAATTAACCCTGTCTTGCGCTAGCTGATTCCAATTTGCGCCTGCGAATTTCCTAACTTAATCACACCACCCAGTTTTCTGTCGTCCTGGACTGCGCTTCCCTTCTCTTGGTATCCATTCTGTAGCTCTAATGGTCCATCGGTTATCCATTATACGCATTACATGGCCTGCCCAGCTCAATTTCTTCCGCTTAATGTCAACTAGAATATCGGTTATCCCCGTTTGTTCTCAGATCCACACCGCTCTCTTGCTTGTATATCTTATCAGATGACTATATCTTATCAAAGAAAATAGTAAAACAGATGAAGTTCTTATTTTTAATTCAGCCGGGCCTAATGTGTCCGCTGAATCCAAAAATGTGGGCTGATCCTGGCAGCAGTGCAGAAAGGGTCCAAGCGCAATGGCACATACACCTGTGAACTAGCGAAGCTGAGCCTGGATAAGTCCAGCTAAGAATGGTGGGGACTAATTTCCTATCGATAGGCAATTGATAGCCAATCATGGCTAGTCGATAATCGATCAATAACCAATAAATTCCCGAAAATGCTGGGAATGACTTGGTAGTGCTTAGCCTAGCCCAAATACGTGGCCAATACCTTACGATAGCCAATCGACAGCCAATCAATAGCTAATCGATAATGGCTCAATAATCAATAAATTTGGATAACTTGGTAGTGCTTAGCCTATCCGAAATACGTGGCCAATATCTTTCAATTGACAATCGATAGCCAATGAATAGCTAATCGATAATCAATCAATAATAAATAAATTCCGGAAAATGCTGGGAATGACATGGTAGTGCTTAGTCTAGCCCAAAAGCCAGGACTAGCTTGGTGCCCATCATCTTCGCTGTCTGTTTAGCATTGCGCCGCCAGTGCAAGCCACGCTAATTTTTTTTTCTTCTTTTCCGCAAAAACTAACATTGTTTCCACGTAAGGAAAAATAAATTATACAAAGAACCACTCCTCAAACCATTTTCATGCTACCGCGTTTGCGATCGCACTATTACGAGTGTCGATACTATGGCATTATTTTAGCGCTAAGGCCTGTTACTTTTATGCTTCAATGCATAAAACAGCGTTTTCCTCAAAAAGTTAACTGGAATGCCCATGCATTTCGTCGGACACTTTGAAAATTATTATCTCGAAACTGGTTCAGACCTGAGAATTCGTTCCAAGTGGATACGCCTTGCGAACTCGGCGGC
The DNA here is from genome assembly GCF_013339745.2 of Dermacentor silvarum. Taxonomy (NCBI): domain Eukaryota; kingdom Metazoa; phylum Arthropoda; class Arachnida; order Ixodida; family Ixodidae; genus Dermacentor; species Dermacentor silvarum. The sequence continues at coordinate 120,972,280 of NC_051160.1, read as the reverse complement.
TATAATTCGTAGATTGAAAGATGTGCCGTAAAATAATTATTTAAAAGTTAATTCGCGTAATTATGTTAAATATTCAATTAGGCGTTTTGACCATCCATTAGGCATTGCATGAAAGAATTAGCTTGGAACTACATAAAACAATTACCCTCCTTAGAGGGTCGTCACATTAATGCGAACACAAGAAATCCTGAGATATGGTCAGTTCCATACTTCAGAACACTCTATAAGCATCAGTCGTTAATACATTACCTACCATGCACTTTGAACAGATACAAAAATGGCGGTAATTTCTGTAAGAAAGAACTCAGCTGACACTTTGGTCGCTTGTAATGTATCTGATGTGATTATTATTCGGCCTTTGTGTATGCTTCTGAGTACATAATGTAAATCCTGTTTCGTTTTCTTAGCAAATGTTGACCTTGTAAAATTCAATCTCATGCTATGTTGTATAGCTGGTGTTGCATTGTTTTGTATAGCTAGTATTGTTATTGTAGTGTTGTTTAAAATGCATTCTGTTAAAACTTTTTCCAATTCTGTTAACTCGCCGTGACCCAAATATTCTTTGCCTTTCCGTTCATAGCTATTTCGTCCATGAGGATTTCCAGCGATAGCTGGAAATATATGTGAATATTGTGCATGTGTGCACACTGTTTGCTGTACTATTGCCTTGCCTGGTCTTTTGGGTCACGTCAAGCTCCATATGTAGCTTTTAGTCCAAACTGACCGTGCGGCATGTAAACTGTACAATAAATTGATTTGATTTGATTGATTTCGTCGGACACTTTGAAAATTATTATCTCGAAGCTGGTTTAGTCCTGAGAATTTGTTCCAAGTGGATACGCCTTGCGAACTCGGCGGCTATAATTCGTTGATTGAAAGATGTGCCGTCAAATAATTAAAATGTTAATTAGCGTAATTATGTTAATTCTTCAATTAGGCGTTTTGATTTCTTGCGGAAGTAATGGTTCGCCTCATCGAGTAGTTTAACTGATCAAGGATTATAACTGTACTATCTGCCACAGGCAATATTTAAACATTTGGTTCAACTAAAATGAAACACCCTGTATGTTTGCATGCTAAATGACATCATAGACCCATATCGTACAAATCAAGGTAAGTGCATGCGCACCACCAGAAAAATAGTAGCACAGGCAATGTGCCGGATTACTGATGTTCCCGTGGGATAAACAAAGATTTCGGCCTTTTATTGCTTATATACTGCAGCTGATTAAACCTCCAGAAGCTGAGGCTGACAGATACGGTACAATCTGTAAGTAAAAAAAAAGATTTTTTTTTCTTACAGGCAGTGCTTGGTCATGCACACGCGGGCCTCAGCTAAGCTTAGTAATGAACGCCCCGGCCCGGGCTGGTCTCGGTCATGTACGCCCGGGCCCGGGCCGGGCTCTGCTTTGTATTACGGGCCCGGGCTGGGCTCGGGCCTCGTAAAGCGGGCCCGGGCCGGGCCCGGGCCGGGCTCGGGCCAAAAAATCAGACCCGTGCAGTGCTCTAGCGCGAAGGGCCGTGGGGGGATGGGACGGAGGGAGGGAGGTGGGGTGCCATTGGGCTCCGGCAGCAACTGCGCCATTTCCCCTCGCCAGGGGAACTGGCGACTCCATCTCGCGCGTGAAAGCAGGAAAGCCAGAAGGCAACGCGGGATGGAGGGGGTGCGGCTTTTACTCTGCCAGAAAATGCGCAATTGTACTTTGCGCGGCGGCGTGCTGTCGTGCGCCATATCTTGAAAGCGATCTGTAGACGGCTCCTACCTTTGTGCGTGCTATGCTTTCTCCGCTCAGTTTCCGTTGAAGCGATAGACCGCAGTAAAATCACTTCGCTCGTTGCTGCCGCCGCGCTTGCTCATGCCAGCGTTGTGACATTTGACAGCAAGTGTCCGCGGTAATCGAGAGTGATGTGTCCATGTTTGCTGTGTGCGCTGACACTATGATTGGTAATTAAGTTAGTAAGTGAATGTGCCCCAGTTTATACAGCCGATAAAACTTCAATCCTTAATCCGTATAGCTATCTACTAATTTGCTATCACAAATGATGCTTCGCCTTTTGGGCGAAACTGCGACTTTTTTGTTCACTTCTCTCCTATTGGTTTCTGGTGTGGCGCTCCACAAATTTTACGAACTTGCAAAAAACTATACCCTATGGAAAAGAAATCTATCACAATAATTTTACCTTCCCGTAGGATGGCTACACGGGTGACCTGTTTCATCAGGCTGTAACATTACTTGTCCATAACCTCTACACATTTAAGTTGCGTGTAGAGGTCAAGCGCGAACTGAAACAAAATCGACGTTTTCTGAACGACTTTTCTCAACTACAGCAATACATTCAATCGCCTAATACACGATGCAAAGAAATGTGGAAAGTGAATACCCCGTAATCAAATTATGCCTAAGGCAAATTATAGCTCATAAGGCCTACACTGCTTAAGAAATACCTGAAAGCTTCTACAGATTTTCTGCGGTGTACAGTCGTCAGCATGCTTAACACGAACGCTCCGCAGTTTGGCCTGGACCCCGTTAGACTGACGCCAGCGCCGCAAAGTGTTGTCATCTGTTATCTCGGTATGTTTGCGGCGGCCCACGATAGCTAGTGCGCCGCTCGATTTGACTGCTCGTCTTGTCTTTCGTTTGTGCCTTTCCGGCGGAGAGCGTGCGCTCACTTGACATGTCCGTTTCGCCGCGCGTGGCTGCGGTCTCACGCGCGTCCAGAAAACACATTGCGGTTGGTGATCTCGTCAAAGTGAAATGGCGGGCGACAGCTCGCGCGCCTTTCGAGTTTGGCCTCAAAGGTGGCGCTTTAAGGAAGTGACAAATAGGAAAAGGAGAGCAAACGCAGGTTTGTGGCGTTTGTAAAGGTTGGACAATAAATAAATCTGCAAATCCGGTGGCATAGTTGTTCATATTCTTCAGTTTCCTATATTCTCTGACAGCGCGCATCGGGCTGCTCTCAGAGGTTATAGTCTGGCTTCCTGTTTAGTTCACGCTCCATTGGAGATCCGCTGTCAGGGCCTAAGAGCTGCGCGGGTCCTGAGCAAGAAAGACGCGTGGATGCGATTCAAACTACGCGTTTAATGTCTAGTTATTTGCGAAAAGCGCTAAGTGGCATCTTGTCGGATAAGAAACTGACTCTTTATGCAAACTTTGTTTGATTTTATGAGACTTATTGTACCCAAAGTTAATCAGGCTGTGGATGCCATGGTGAAGGACTCCGTATAATTTCGGCCACGTGTGGTCCCTTTAACCTGCTCTAACAACGCACAGAACAAGGGCCTCTAGCATTTCGCCTCCATGAAAATGCGACCGCCGCGGCTGGAATTAAACCCGCGTCTTCCGGGCCAGCAGGTGAGTATTATAACCATTGAGATACCATGACAGCATTATTATTCAAACTAGGAAGACTCTAGACATAGATGCGACGTGTCTAAGGGCACAAGCCGATGGAGAACACCGGTTGGCCTATAGTAGATTGCACTTGGGGATATTCTGCCAATAATTTAAACTGTCGCCGCGCACTCATCTCCGGGCACTCTTGATGGCATCTTGACAAAGTGCCTCTGACATGCATGTTACATTATTTTGCGCGCCGATTTGGATCAAGACGAAAGATTACTGTGAAATGGCGTTGCTCGTGTACAAAATTCATCACGGGCAGAAACCACGGGTGATAGTTTTGGGCAATTTATGTCAAACAGTCTTGCCATTGATACTACGATAGCATGGAGTGATAAGAAAGGACGAAGTAGCGCGTTTTCAGGCAGCTAGCAAGATGTCACCAGCATGATAGCGCTAATGCCGATATTGGCGCTGTGACAGCCAATACGATAGTTTAGAACGACGTTAGCTCTGAGGCGATATAAAGCCATGCATCTAAGAATCATCTGCTAAATATACCTTGAAGAGTACTGAGAGAAGAGCGCCTCGCTACAGCTTACATGGCGCGCACAATGTCCCAACGAGAAATAGCTGCTGCAGTACAGCGGCCCGTTTCCACGGTTAACAGAATTACCCGTGCATTCAGAAATGAAGACGGGATAGATGATGCTGCACGTGCAGTTCAGGAGCGGGCAACAACCACAAGAAGATCATTTTCATTGTCGCTGCTTTGGTCAACGACCCCTTCCTCACACCGCCCGAAATACGCGATGAGCTTGGTCTGCACGTTAGTGCGGACATTGTGCGCAGAAGACTGCATGAAGCGGGCATCCAAAGCCGGATGGCCGCGAGAAAGCTAGTGCTTGAGGCGTCGCATGGCCACCAGGACTCCAGTTCGCACAAGAGCATGAGAACTGGGCACTGGAAGACTGGAGACACGTCGTTTCACTGACGAATCAACTTCTTGTACGCGGTGGGACCAACGCCAGAGAGTTTGACGTGCTGAACACTCCCTATAACTCCTCTTTATCCCCATTTTATACCCATACACTACGGACAACACGTCGCTTTTTTTTTCAGGTACGATGAGCCGTTCGTCTGGGACGCGCGCACACGCGCACGCACAGTAGTGAACGTGTAGGGTGCGGTCAGCTACTAGGGCCTGGGGCCAATGCACAGAATTCCAGGCCGTATGACGGCTGACGCCTACGTGGACTCACTGGAGCACGTGCTCATGCCTTACGTGCTTGCTGGATGGGCCCTTCCCGGAGGTATTCTTGCGCGAGATGCGCAGAACTTTCTAGATGACCAAGCGGTCATGCAGCTTCAGTGGCCGAGCCGCAGCCCCGATCTAAACCTAATCGAAAATGTTTGGCGAATGATGAAGTTCAGGCTTTCGAGGCGCTTGGCCTCGAGTTGCACCACGGCAGGACCAGCACTGGATTGCCATAAAACAAGAATGGGAGCTCCTGCGGGCGAGCAGTGAGGTCGTGAACGCACTCTACAATTCGCTGCCTGAGCGAATGGACGCTGTGAAGAGCGCACATGGCAGAACGTCGCTTCTAGACCGTCATTCAGGCAGATGATACTTTGTACCGTGTATTTTTTCGTGTGTTATTACTCCTTTAGCGGCCGACAAGTGTTTCAGCCATTATTTCTCGCACAAACCGGGACTAGTTTGTCCCTATTTTGTATTTATGCTTAAACTCTGCTCGTTTAGGTTTTGTTTGGTTCCCAACGAAGGCAAGAAAAAAGTTGACGTCATCAAGCGGCCGTATAATGCATACGGCAAGCCAAGCACCGCCACTTCAGACAATCCTATACATGTCCTTCGTCTATATATAGCCGCCACTGGCTGACCTTAATGTGGTGCCATTAGTACCAAAATTTTGACGCAAGCGTTCGTCGTACAGCTTTCCGGGTGATGTCATACACGCGTGTCTGTGTATGTGCGTGGTGCTTAAAACACGAAAAAGTAAAGACTGACTGCCTGAAAAAGCCAGCAGATTCCATGCCCTGTGGTAATTGATGTTATGCCAACCAATGTGCGGGGAGCCTACCAAGTTAACGAAATGACCATGAGTGCACCAAGACACAGGCGGCTGTTCCATGACCTACATGACACGCATGTCATGACAGTCATGTCATGACCAGCCAAGTTAACGAAACGACAATGAGAGCACCAAGACGTAGGCGGCTAGATAGATAGATAGATAGATATATGGATAGATAGATAGATAGATAGATAGATAGATAGATAGATAGATAGATAGATAGATAGATAGATAGATAGATAGATAGATAGATAGATAGATAGATACTGTCAAAGTGGCAAATATTCGGCAAGAAATGTTTCGCATTTAACAAACTTAATCCGCAAACTGCAAAAAAACCTCTATGTCTTCCCTACATGACACGTTTTCCCACACGTAAGCAGTCTTGAGTCTCTGTCGAATCTTTTTTCCATAGGAAAATACAGCCATTTAAAATATTTACTGCAGGTTGTCATTTTGAAAACATGCAAAAGGAACATATAGGAAACCGCATTATACAAAGTGTCAAGCATGCCACTGCGAATAATATCGAGAACCCGCTGGTTCAGTCACCAATATGCGACGGGGGCGTCGACTTACCTTATGTGCACTTATAAGCTATAAGCTGCTACTTTTCGAGACATTGCATCTATGGCCAGAGTCTTTCTAGTTACCTAAAAAGCCAGTTTCCTATCTGACAGAATGTCACTTAGCGCTTTTCGCAAATAACTAGACATTAAACGCTTAGTTTGAATCGCATCCACGCGTCTTTCTTGCTCAGGACTCGCGCAGCTCTTACGCTCCGACTCAGGATCTCCAGTGCAGCGGGACTAAACAGAAAGCCAGACTATAACCTGCGAGAGCACCCCGATGTGCGCTGTCAGAGAATATAGGAAATGAAGAACATGAACAACTATGCCACCGGATTTGCAGATTTATTTATTGTCCAACCTTTACAAACGCCACAAACCTGCGTTTGCTCTCCTTTTCCTATTTATCACTTCCTTAAAGCGCCAACTTTGAGGCCTACTCGAAAGGCGCTCGAGCTGTCACCCGCCATTTCACTTTGCCGAGATCAGCAAACCGCAACGTGTTTTCTGGACGCGCGTGAGACGGCAGCCACGAGCGAAACGTGGCGAAACGGACATATCAAGCGAGCGCACGCTCCCCGCCGGTGAAGCACAAGCGAAAGACAAGATGAGCAGTCAAATCGAGCTGCGCTCTAGCTATCGTGGGCCGCCGCAAACATACCGAGATAACAGATTACAACACTTCGCGGCGCTGGCGTCAGTCTAAGCGTGTGTAGGCCACGCTGCGAAGCGTTCGTGTTAAGCTTGCTGACAGCTGTACACCGAGCGAATTGCGAAAACTGCATAGGTTAGGTTTACAAATTGCATTGGCTCTCTGTTTACCCTTATACTTGTTTTTATGCTTTGTCTGTTTATGAGACTATGACATATTTTGTACATTTTAGCAGATTCGCTGTATATTGTGTGTTACTGTAATTGCCGCTGCTGACTGTTTTGTACAAAGGTGGCTGTCGGCCTTTGTCAAGGTGCCTCTACCTAGAGCAGCATTTACCGGCACCCTATTACATCAGTGCGATGATGAAAAATACACATTAATATTGCATTATCATGCACCAAAACGATCACTACGCATTCCTATTGTCATCCGTGTTCTTCTTTAAGCGACTCTTACAACACAGGACGCGGGAGTTGTCAGGACTTTACTGAGCCGTCTACGAAGCGGGTCACTCTGCACAAAGATGTACCCGCTGGTATGAATCAGAGCAGTAACAGGGACACCATCTACGTACACGTCAAGTAAATTCCTATCCGTCGGAAAGTTAGTAACGAAATTGCAGTCCGGGTCGTTCTAGCAGCGTCACTCATGGGAGCTGCACCCGTCAGTTTCCTGTATAACACCCGTATATGGGGATCGAAGCGCGGAGAATAGTGGGTGAGTAAGACATGGGACATCATGGTGAGGGTGAATGACTCCGCCTTGCCGATGAGGACGCCTGAGTAGAGTTGTATTGCTGTGTGGAATCTTCCGGTGGTGGACGAGTACCTCGTGAGCAGCGGTATAGTTGGAACGTAGCCTGATATTTGGGTGACACGTCTGATTATTGCGGCAGTGATGAAAAAAATTCACCGATGATTACGATACTCCCTAATGCAAATTTTGAGTGCAGCTATGTAGGCGATTTGAACACGCGATATATTGTGGCAAATAATTTGATTCTGAACGACAACGTTCTCTCAGTGGCGGCGCTGAGCATCTGCTCGGGCAGCTCGTTTAGCAGCTGCGGAAGACGAAGCACTTCCACCGGTTGCGTCACTTCAGAAATAACTGACCGACACTCTTTTGTATTATGATTGATATTGTCACGTGGTAGTGATAATAAAGAACGACACAGTGTCGAAACTGTGAGTTACAAATTTCACTCTTTACTGGGCGAACTTGTTCCCAGCAAAGCAAGTAACACTCAAGCACAACAATAGCGGCGAGAAGTGTCGGTGATCGTCAGAAATCTGACCTGAGGGTGAAGCACGTCGGGTTTTATGCACGACTCGTCGAAGGTTCCAGAGTAACCGCTGATGCCGTGTGGTTTCTAAAATTACAACACAATTAGCGTCGCGCCTGCAATGAGATTACATAGAGTTTTGGTGACAGCAGTCAACGGATAGAACTATCAATAAAATTCGAGAAGCATTTGATACATACAGGGGCGTCGTGCATCGAGCGATGACTTTTAACATTTGTTAGCCGGTGAAAAGCAGTGAGCGCAGTAAATAAGTGAACAGACGACGCGCGGTTCTCTGGCGCCATCTCGTAGCGATCGTTGCAGAACACGCAGAGAATCGTCAGAATAGGTCTGGAAGCCAAGCGGTGCCGTGGCTTCGATCTCTCGGCGTACCATACGAACGAGACTCTCAGACGTTGGCGGCTGATGCACAGAGTGAAAGTCCTCGCACTACGAAGTAGCAGCCGTATTTGGAAGACGCGTAAATTGGCATACGATGCGACGACTTTTGCGCCGGTGTTGCTTAATGACTTCGGCGATGGTGGAGAAATTGTTATGCACTAGAATATTAAAAGCGTCATACGCTATGTCCTTAAGTAAGTGGTTCTCCTTGTCTTCTGCCTGGCATACGCTCGTCAACCCTGCGACAAAGGGCGAGAATTTCCTGTATGTATGTCACATATGATTTGGTCGACGTCGGGACGCGGCACCCAAGTTCCTTTTGCACAGCTCGCTGACAGTCAACAGGTTTGTTGAACAACCCGAGGAGTTTTTGCCTTCTTTGCTCCAAGCTCGTCAGTTCTACCTCGTGGTTACGCAACCAGACCCGTGCCGTGCCTTTCAGGTGGAAAAGTATGTTTGCCAGCATAACACTTTGGTCCCATCTGTTATGGGTGCTGACACGCTCGTACATTTGTAGCCACTCATCGAAGTCAGGACTGTCGGTTCGTGAAAACGTTCCTGGTTCACGGGGCTTGGACAAGATGTCTTCGACGTAGAGGCAGCGGTTGGTGCTGTCGGCATGGTGGATGTCCCTGCAGTGGCTTTATCAGTCGTCATGTTGTTAGTGACCAGGCTACGTCCGCTTCGGAGCTCCATCGTGCACAGCATTACCCTGCACCTCCACCAGATTTGCTGCGGTGGAAGAAGCAAGACGGGAAAGGTATTTAGAATATGTACACACATCACGGAGACAAGTCGACAGCAGGCCAATCATTGAAGCGTCGTCTCCTTCAGCCCCAAACTCGTGCTCCTTTTCCTCAATGTTGTGCAGAGGAGTGTAACAATATGACGGGGACTACGTGCCTTAACAGGCTGTTATAGCCGGCTCTTCAAAATTAAGCTTTATGGTTTTCTTAACATTAGGCACTGAGAGTCCACACGAAGGCCACCTGTGCAAATAAGTTGTTTGGTCAAGGGAACACAAAGTGAGATGATAATTATCGCTGTCAGCAGCCGAAAAGCTAAAATTGAACAATCAACATTTTATTGAGCGCAGTAAGTGTGTATGTTTGTATTCAAAAGTTAGCTTCACTTGGACGAATTCTTGTAGCATGTCTGTGGTTCGAGATATCCGACTCCAAATTTTAGTTGTCGTTCGCATGATTACGCATGCAAGAGAGTAAGAATCGGCGCACAGCTCCTCCTTGATGTGACGCCACTGTTACGTTCGGCGTTTATTCTGACAACAGGGTGGAGGCATAGGCAAAGATAACTGCTCCCCTTCCCCTCTTGGCTGGCGCAATCAAGATATGACAGCGCGGTGTCACCAATACGCACGCGCACTGCCCTCCGGTTTCTTCGCTCGTACCATTATCTCTGCTTGGCAACTGCCGCCTTCGTTACAGGCTGCGTGGTCACGTGTTACGACAGCGGTTCCGAGTTCTTCAATTTTATAATTCGTCAGCCGCGAAGAGAAGGGGGACAGTTATCATTTTGCCAATGCCTCCACCCCGTTGTCAGACTAAACGCTGCATGCAACAGCACCGTTCCTAACTCTCTTGCATGCGTAATCATGTAAACGACAATTAAAATTTTAAGTCGGATATCTCGGAGCACATACACGCTAGAAGAATTCTTCCAATTGACACTGTGTAGAAACACGACTGCCTCTAACTTTTAAATACAAACATACCCACTGTAGGTTAGGCCTAACGTTAAGAGACAGGAACAGAGCGGTCTGGATCAGAGAACGAACAGGCATAGCCGATATTCTAGTGGACATTAAGCGGGAAAATGGAGCTGGGCAGGCCATGTAGTGCGTAAGATGAATAACCTGTGGATCATTAGAGTTACAGAATGGATACCAAGAGAAGAAGAAACGCAGTCGAGGACGGAAGAAAACTAGGTGGGGGGATGCAGTTGGGAAATTCGCAGGCGCAAGTTGTAATCAGCTAGCGCAAGAGAGGGGTAATTATAGATCACAGGGAGAGGCGTTCGTCCTGCAGGGGACATAAATATAGGCTGCTGCTGATGATGATGATGACGATACCCACTTAGTGCAGTCCAGAAAAAGTTAATTATTCAATTTTAGTTAATTGGGCTGCTGACAACGATAATTATTATCTTATGTTGTGCCCCCCTGGGCACATAACTTATATGCACAGGTGGTCTTTGCGTGCCTCCCAGTGCCTAATTTAATAACAACCATAAAACTTAATTTTGAACACCATGTATGTGTTATAATGGTTCCATTTGCGTTAATCCGTATTTTGCTCTCTTAAACTGCAGTACGTATTTGTATATTGCTTGTTTTTGATATACTATACATGATAACTTCATATTAATGTAATTATATTGTGTGAATATTAGCGACGGGGGAAGAAAATTGTTGTCATCGTGTTACCGCTTGCATGAAAGCTGCTGTGTGTAGAAACCTCCAGGCATCCCTGAAGCTGCCTGCGACAGCTTTTCTTGCTTGGAATAACCCAGCAATTTGTAGAGATAATGAATGAATTTAAATTGAAAGCAACCTCTGTTTTGTAAGGTGTATGGATTATTCACGTAGTCTTTAACATTCATGTTACATATGAACTCGCTACATAATCCTACCTTGAAGGTCGCTTCTATTCGCTGTGCCAATAGAAAGCGCTCAGGTAACAATCGTTTGACGCTGCGCTCAGTATGGCTTTCCCAAGCGTTGTTGTGTCGGTAAACACAAGACGAGCTCCAGGAGGCGCACTTGAAGAAGGCCCAAAACGAGGGGATTGTGCAGACCCTGCGGTGCTCGAACACGAGGTTGGCCTTTGACATGAGAAAGATTAGCGGGTGCTCAATTTCGGGAAGGACACTTGACATCTTCGAGTGCGGTGTTTTTTGTCCGTAGAGCTGGGCTTTGCTTTTCTGTGTGGATATAGCAGCGTGAACGGAAGCAGCCGACCATATCGCGTGCTCCACGTGCACAACAAATTGTTCTTGTCGCAAGGGGCCGAAGACGCCTTCGGATTCCCTTTGCCGTCTGAGAGTGGTGCACGCGTGTCACCGGTCGATGAAGTTAGGTGACGCTGTACTCTCACCAGCATCTAAATTACGCGCTCTAGCTCTGCTTATAGAAATGACGCGCCTCCCTCACTCAATTCTCACATTCTTAAGTATCATCAGACTATTTACGTCTGTATTGCTGCTAAGGTGATCACAGCGATTTATTCGTCGGTCTCCAGCTGTATATTTCCTGAATAAAACGATTCAATTCAACGCTTGCAGTATCCGGATATCATCACTTCTTGTCATTCTTAAAAACTTGCCTTTCTGTTCGTTGATGTGCGCGCCAAAATGCGTGGGATAGAATCGCGTCCACAAAGGCCGTGTTTCGATGGAGGAAGAATGCGAGAATTCCCTTGTGCCGTGCATCATTTGGTAACAACCTACGAAACCCCTGGTGGTCCAAAATTAATACGCAGCCCCCCCCCCTCCCCCACTACGAGGTCCCTCACAATCACATGATGGTTTTGGCACGTACAACCCCAGATTATTTTTTGACTAATATATGCGATTGTACAAGCCATTTCTCGTGTAATATATACATTCGGGAATTAATATCTCGCCTACATTGTACGATCAATTTATACACCTATTGTACCATTGGCTCACTTGCGCAGCACTCATACCACAAGCTCTATTTTAAAGCTGCACTCTAATTGAAGCTAATGTAATAGGTAGCACATACGTAGAAGTTATATCTTCTACAGGAAGGGTTACGTAGCACCAATTGTATTATAACTCAGTTAGGTTACATACGTATATAAACATCTAGTTTTTTTTATTCAAGTACCCTAAAAGCCCTAAAGGCATTGCATAACACAACCATGAATATAACAGGGTAGCGCAACTTCTTAACATACACAACTAAGCATAAAAACTAACTAAACAATGAAAGATTCAGTTGCAACTTTAACTAATGTGACATATGATCAATAAATGTTGAAATATAGCAATTATAACAGCAATTCCAAACACTTCATACATAATTTACAAATGCGTCGTAACCAGAAATACGAGTATGCCATGCCACGACCAAAAACACAACTACAAAAAAAAAAACGGTACAGCGAGAAGGACGTATTGCAATCGATCTGCAAATTGTCAGGAAGATGATAAAACTTTTGGAAGTATTATTAACAGACACAGATTATAAGTTGACAAAGCCTTTCAGACTGTTCACAAATCCGCTATAATCAGTAATAGCTGCGATGTCAGCCGGAAGCTGATTCCACCGACGGATGGCAAGAAGTAGCGGTGAGTGAAAGAACAGATTTGTTCGGGCGAAAATAGGCTCCACTTTAGGCCGATGATCAAGTCGTGAGGGCACGCGATAAGCTGGTCTGATGTGAAGCGTGTCGCGTGATGGCTGATTGTGGAAAAGCTTGTGGGAAAAAAAATGACAGACGCGTGACCAGTCTACGTTTTTCCAGAAGAGATAGATTAATTGAAGATTTTATTTTGGTTATGCTAGATGTTCGCAGGTACTTTTTTTTGTGAAGAATCGGGCAGCTTTATTCTGCAGAGACTCCAATTTCTGTACGAGGCAGGCCTGATGCAGGTTCCAAATTAGAAATGCGTATTCGATTTGGGAGCGTACCAAAGTAGTGTAAGCAAGATGTTTAGTCGTGGGGTTAGCTAAACGCAAGTTGCGCCGGACGAAGACAAGTGTCTTAGATGCTTTGCTAAGACGTCTATATGAGTGTTACATGACAAATCTGATGACAAATGGACACCCAAATATTTTATAGAGCATGCTGAGGATATAGGCACATTGTTTAATGTCTATTTGCATAAAACATGGTTAGCTTTTGCCGTAAATCTAATGGCATTGGCATTATTGAGGTTAATTTCCGTTTGCCATTCGTTACATCATTTACTGAGCTTGTCTAATACAGATTGTAAGTAGCAAGTATCCATAGATTTAGTATTTTCGCTATAAGTTACGCAATAATCTGCAAATAATCTTACTGTGGAACACCGACCACTACTGATATTGTTAATATAAACTAAAAACAACATTGGCCCGTGCACGGAACCCTGTGGCACACCAGATTTAACGTGAATTAACGGACAGGAGTGTTCATTCAGAAAAACTGATTGGTAGCGGCTAGTTAGAAAATTACTAATCCACGTAATAATTGTCCTATTAATGTTGAGGTGTGCTAGTTTGTGTATGAGGCACAAGTGAGAAACCTTGTCAAAAGCCTTCGCGAAGTCCACAAATATCACATCAACTTCGTGTAAAGATGAATCGAGTCATGAAAGTCAGTAATTAATTCTAAGAGTTGTGTTTCACAGGATCGACTGTGTAAAAACCCATGCTAATTGACAAAAAAGAAGTTATGTGCTGTATCAAACACGAGCTTGTTAATGAAATTGGTCTGTATTTTGAGGCATTAGATGAGTCACCTGATTTTAAAATGGGAATGACACCAGCTACTTTCCAATCGCTTGGAACACATTCTGTGTCAATAGATTGTTGAAATACGGCGGCTAAAATGAGACATATTGCAGGTCTTGCTAGCCTGAGTTGTTTACGACGTGAAGCGACATTTATTTAGGTATTTACGTATTTATTTGCTTAGTTAATTTCAATACTGTCAAGGCCCGAGGGTATTCCAGGCAGGAGTAGAGAAATACAAGCACAAAGCTGAAAACGAACTTCAATAACAATAACAAAAAATTTACCACCGCCCAAAGAACAAAACGTCTTATGAATGGCAGCCTTCAAGGTCTTTACGCCGGGGATGGTTGCGACGGACACGGGAACGCGGTTTCATTTTATGCTGGTATTGGAATGAAATAATTCCTACAAGCATTAGCAAGGCTAGATGGCACACAAACATGAAAGGAGAAAAAAGAACATATTCTAGAACTGGAATGAATTGATGGATTTTGTGGAACAGTATTAGGCGAAAGCAAATAACGACGTGAAGAGAGGTCAGCAAATGCGAGTGTGGTTCTTAAGGATGAAACACTGACATGACCAGAGCAATATGATAAAATAAAGGACCAGCGTAATTCTGGTTGGCTTGAAGGGACGGGGAAAGTGTTATGTTATTAGGGTCCCACATAGCGCATGCATATTCTAGTTTGGGGCAAACAAGTGATGTGTGCAAATGTCGCTTTTGAGATGATGGCGATCGCTAAAAATTATGACAAATGTAAACCAGCGTGTAGTTTCCGTTGTTAGCAACAAGTCAGCAAATATGCGCCAAAAACAATCACTACTGTTGTGGGTCCAAGATATCTGTAAGACGTTACAAGTCTAGTGGCATGCCATAAAGATAGTGTGTACTGCCATAAGAGCGGCTGTGCTGAGTTATTCGCATGTTTTTACGCTTCTTGAAAATAAGTTGCATGAGCCAATTTGTACCTCATGAGCACACATTGTTAAGGTAGTTCTGAAGGTTCTGAGTATCTTAATTTTTGTTTTAGTCCAGGTACCCTAAAAGCCGAGAGGCCATTACACGGGTAGTAGGGGGAGTACAATTACTGGGGCAAAAAATATCCAAAATACACAACTAAACAAGAGAATATGAATTAGAATAACGAGAATCAGTAAGCACGGATTAGTGCAAAAGGAATGACTTATTACAGTGTATATACTATCTGTGAGAAAGAAAAACAATTGTATAGTATAGTACTCAAATGGTTCAAGGTTCCTAAAATACTTCAAACACTTACCGTAACTAGCGGTATTATTTGTATATGATAAAAGAGCCCTTAACAAAACAAGGATTTTTAATATACATTACTGAACATGAAAGCAAGATTACAGAATAAATCAGAACATCAGAAATGCAAGTATAACGTAACAGCAAGGCTTATGCGGATGCAATTTATTTTTCGGCTTTACATTTTCTTCTCCCCCACCATTTCTTTTATTCCATCTTTTTTGAGAGGGGAGGCGGCAAGGATTACTGATAACCATAAGTTCAGATTTGTAGGAACAGCTTCAAATTATTTACAAACAAGTCATGATTAACTATAAATGCGACGTCAGCAAGAAGCAGATCCCATTGACAAATGGCGAGGAGGAGAGGTGAGTGGAAATACAGATTAATGTGGGGAAGATAGGATCAATTTTAAGCTGGTGATGAAGTCGCGAAGACACATGGCGAGCTGTTCAGATATTTAGAGTGCCTGTTACGACTGATTGTGGTAAGTTTATGAAAGGTTAGCGAGTGGGGTATAAATAAGGCACTCTTCAACGAAACGTTTTACTGACCAGAAAGAAAATACGTTCAGGGATGTCTTTAATGTAAACAAGGAAGATCAATGGAACCCAAGAGTGATCCTTGTGGGACGCCAGATAAAACCGGGGAGAGAGTGTACGAGCAGCCGCTCGCAGTTTGGTGTTAGATGAGGTCATAAAGGGAGTCCTCAAGTCAGTCTAATAATTTTTTATTTTATTTTATTTACAAGTACCTTACAGGCCTCGCAGAGGCATTGTGTAAGGGGGGGGGGGGGGGCGATACAGAGTAAGAACAAAGTAAGAACAAATTGGGTTAACATCAAAGCCAGTAAGAACAATGCAGAACACAATGAACAACAACAGAAAAAAAATGTCCAAGTACAAAACTAGTCATATGTATGTCACATGAAGAGGCAAGTTTGAAACACATAAAAGAAATTCAACAGCGTGTTGGACAGATCGAGTGAAGCGTAGTGAAACAGACTACGCAGTTTACCGGTACTAGTTGGGATAACAAACAGAACTTAATGCAACTGCATCACTTTGAAAAAAAAAGGGGGATGCATAAATCATGGGAGCAAATGGACCAGCTAAGCATTATCAGTGAAATGGTTGATGAGATGCTCGCGAAATTTATCGTGATTACGCTGAAGGGCGATACTGTTTGGAAGATCATTCCACAGTCGTATGACACGCGGAAGTGAGGAGTAGTTAGAAACATTAGTGGTGCCGTAGACACGGGCGAAGCTGAAGTCATTGTGTAATCTGTGCGATAAGTGAGAGGAACGTTGTAATTGTGCTAGCAGTGATCAAATCGATCGAATCGAACAATATTTATGAAAGAGAGACAAAAGCGCAATGTCACGACGTAATGTTAATGGATGGAGTGAAAGTTCGAGCTTTAGCTGGGTTACACTGGATAAGCTGTTATAATTCCGCGTGATAAAACGCTAAGCCCTGTTCTGAAGAGCTTCTATAACTTCTGTGTTGAATATTTTTGATGAGGTGACCAAATGGATCATGCGTACTCTAACTGGGGTCGCACAAATGTTTGGTAGGCCTGTTTATGTACGTGAGGAGTAGTGGATTGTAGGTTGCGACGAAGATACCACAATGATCTAGAAGCATTAGCAGAAATGGTAGTTATATGGTCGACCCAGGAAAGATTTTGTGTGAGGTGAACGCCTAGATATTTATACCATGTGGTTCTAGCCAATGTGTTGTCATTGATGTTGTAAGGAAAGAGCGAACGAACTGATTTACGGGTAAATGAGATAATTTTACATTTTGAAATGTTAAGAGTCATTAGCCATGTTTTACACCAGTTGTTAATGCGATCCAGGTCACTTTGGAGGGATTGGTAATCATCAGCACTTTTTAATCAACGGTAAACAATGCAGTCGTCAGAAAATATACGTATACAAGATGATATGTTATTTGGCAGGTCATTAATGTAGATTAAGAATAGTAAAGGACCCAGGACGCTACCTTGCGACACCCCGGATGTAACATCAGAAGGAGGAGAGACGTAATTATTAACAACGGTGAACTGCTGGCGATTAGAAAGAAAGTTACGGACCCATGACAAGGTTAGCAAATCTAATTTAAGCGCAGAAAGTTTCGATATTAGTCGGCAATGTGCTACGCGATCGAATGCTTTAGAAAAGTCTAGGAAGGTGCAATCTATTGGTAAGTTATCGTTCATGTTGTAATGAAGGTCAGTAGTGAATTAAAATAACTGTGACTCACAGACGAAGCCTTTTCGAAATCCATGCTGATTTGGGAAGAAGAAATGATTTGAATCTAGGTGATCGTAGATATGCGATGCGATAATGTGTTCGAGCATCTTGCAGCAAATGCATGTTAGTGAGATGGGGCGATAATATTCGTGCGAATGTTTATTACCACTTTTGAAAACGGGTACTACCTTTCCTATTTTCCAATCAGTGGGCAGTTCGCTTGTTGATGATGATTGTTTGGAGATGTGAAGTAAGATGACGCTGGAAACTGATATGGTATTTTTTAGTATTTTTTGAATTTATTTCGTCGACACCGGAGGACGAAGACACTTTAAGGTTATTGATCAGGTGCACAATGCCATTAATGTCTAATGGTGCCATGTAGTGGTAATCAAAATCATTGACGTAAGGGATAATAGAATTATCTTCTTTGGTAAAAATAGATGTAAAAAACGTGCTAAATGCAATGGGAATGTCAGCATCCGAATATGGGGTGTTGTAAGCATTATGTATCGAGATATCGTTTCCCAGGCTACGTTGGCCTATCGTTTTCCAGAATGATTATTTTTTAGTAGTGCGGGAAGGTCTTCTGAAAAATACTTATCTATGGCTTCACAAAGGGCAGAACAGTATGATTTCAGGTAGTTTTCATAATTAACCCATGCATCTGGCGTACACTCGCGCTTCGTGGCATCGTACAGTCGCCTTTTCTTTTTTCTCATATGCTGATGTTTTCTCGTAAACAAAGGGTTAGCTTTATCGTTAGATATTGTGATAAGTGGAACGTGCTTGGATACTAATTCTGTGAGCTTGTCTTTAAAAAGAACCCAGTTACTTTCAACAGACCTGTTATGAAAATGGGGCATCAAGATGTCATCATAAAAGACTTGCAGTTCGGCATTAATGCAATCGCAATTAGCTCGGTTATAGTCGCGAATCTGTTTTCTCGTTACACCAGTGAAAGGAAGCGGAATGTTAATGGTGATTTGAAGTAATTTATGCTCGGTCAGTCCATCTAAGTAGGTTATGCTACTGATGAGCAGCTGTTGTAAAGGTGAGGTCTAGTATATTGGGACCAGCGGGTAGGTTGGGTAACTACTTTAAATAGGTTAAAATCTAAAGTCAGATCAATGAGGCCTGATAAAACAGTACATGGGGATGATAGCAGTGTCCAGTCAATCTGCGGAAAATTGAAGTCAGCGAACAGATAAGTGACATATGCGTGGAAGAGCTCAAGTGCTCTCGCACTGCTTTCACGCAGCTTGTCTGAGAAGGAGTGATCGGAGTTCGGTGCTCTGTAACAGTTGCCTATCAATAGTTTGGTGGAAGATGTAATGCAGGCCGTCCATATAATTTCCAGATCAGAATCTGTATTAATAGCAAATGATGTTAGCGATTTCTTAATGCCAAGCAGAACGCCTCCCCCTCGCCTATGAATGCGATGGTGCCTGTATATGTTAAATGAGCTGGAGCCTGAAAGAACTTCGCAGTCACGAATGTCTGGGTGTAGCCACGTTTCAGTGAAAGCGATGATATCGGAATCACTGTCTTCGAGGAAAGACGAGGCTTCAGCACACTTAGATAATATACTTCGAATATTAGTGAATTATATTTACAAGGGGGAAGACATGATGACTGGTTTCGGCTGTTTCCAGATGTGCGCACGTTCACTGCGCATGAGCTATTGATTAAACTGCATGACAGTATCAGTCATCACATTGTAAATATAGGTTTTTTAGTCCATTGCGCAATTTGTCAACTGACAACTTATACTTCTTTTTCTGCGATATTGCGAAATTTATCAGTTTTGCCCTGACTTTGCGAGTTGCAGGCGAGAAATCTTCGCGTACCGCCAAATTTGTTGCCTTAAGCTTAGGCCCCGATGACAGTATGAGTGCTTTGTCCTTGATAGTCCTTGATAGTCCAGGTGATAGCGGCCTGAAACATCAAGCAGCATGAAGGCATCTTGTCTGGTGCGATGTAATACACGAAGTGTAGGCTTGTTGCGTGCTTTTTGTACTGCGCGCCGGCCGCCTCGAACGCAGCTGTCGTTGATCCGGGTTGCCAGAAGGACGGGCAGGCTCCATCAAGAACTGGCGCATGATGTGTCGAATTCGGCGTAGTCAGCGGCAAGCACGTTCACGGAAGGTGGTCTGGATCGATGAGCCATGACCAGATAGTCCAGGTGGTAACGCCCTGAAACATCAAGCAGCATGAAGGCATCTTGTCTGGTGCGATGTCGTGCCAGACATCGATGATAATGTGTTTATTAGACATCCAGAGATCAATAATAACAAATAATGTATTTATATTACGTTTCCTAAGGTTAAAAGATGTAAATCTGGGTCACTCGATCCATCAAAAGATCGAGCATACTAATCTTTTGACGTATTTGGTGCTGTAACAATTCAAAGAAATTTACGGAGTAAACTCAACGAGAACAAAGAACACAATGGCAGGACGGGCGTTTGGGGCCTGTCCAGTCGTTGTGTTCTTTGTCCTCTTCTAGTTTGCGCCGTCAATTTCTTTTAATTGGGATCCATCAAAAGCTTTCATGAAATTAAGAAGGATTCACTCACCATCAACATCATTCTAAGTGTCTAAGAAGAGATCATTAGTGACAGATAACGCCTGCTTTTATTAAAAAAACATTTTTTTTTCGATTATTCACGTTGGCAGGGAGAAAAAAGGGAATTGTTTTCTAGAAATTCCGTGAGACGAAAGCGTGTGAAGTGCTCTTAAAGCTTACACGTGTGCTTGTGAGGGACGTGGGTTGGTCGCTGTCAGGAACGCATGCGCTACCTGATTTTTGAACAAGAACCGCCTTCGTTACATTCTAATCGGTAGGAATTGTAGAACACTCTAGACATTGAACAAAAATATTGCAAAAAATACCAGAGGCGTACACTTCCGTCATCTTACAATGTTTTCCAGTAATATACATGGCAGCTCGATAATAATGAACCGTCCAAGTTACTAATAATAACATCACCAATGCAGAAAGAATCCGGAATGAAGGACTACGGAGAGCAGGGTGCTTCGCATCTCTTGCGAAGCTGACCTATCCAAAATCTGCTAGCAAATCGCATTCAATTTGAAATTCTCCCTCTGTTGCAAATAACTCCATCCACTAATGGCTACTTATTTCTCAACAGACCAACTCAACAGCTTTCTTTCGCCTGTCTCCCGCTCTGCTATTCATATCAACGCAAGAAGCATCCGTAGACATTTTGACGACATATAGCATCTTCTCTCCACTCTCGTCAATCTTTTTTCACTTATCAGTATCTCAAAGCCTGGCTTTGCGACGACGACAACAAATTTGCTTTTGCCTCCCATCATGCAAGTCTGAATACTCGCATAGAGCAAGCAGCAATCAGGGAGGTGTAGCCATTTATATCAATTCTAACGCACACTATAAACGACGACACGACATTGAGTTAAATGTAACTGACTGCGAAAGTGTCGGCTACAATTCAACCACGTCTTTCTTAAACTAGACAACAAGAGCTTTATCGTTGGATGCCTTTATCGATCGCCATCCTCGTCGGTCATTCATTTCTGTGAAGCCCTCCACTAAGTATTACATACATTTGCTCTTGATAACGCAAATGTAGTGATTATGGGTGATTTCAACATAAATTTGATTGAGCTCTCTTCCCCTAATTCTTTGAATTACTCCAGTGTTCTTCAAAATTTTCGATACGAATGTTTAATCTCCCTTCCTACTCGCTGCAATATAGGTGGAAGTACCCTAATTGATCATGCGCATTTTAATCTATCACCAGCACCGTATGCAGGGGTTCCTAATGTCGACATCACTGATCATTACCTGATTTTTCTGCGCTTCAAATGTCAAGCTACTCCAACCTGCAAATCCTTCACCAGGCATGTTTTAACAAGGAATCGCTCATTGCTGCTGTTATGCGCACTAATTCGTCCCCAGCAATAGCCTTAGATGATCCACAACGTGCCTTTTCGGAAGTTTTCATCTATCTTATTGTCTCACATTCAATGTCATACGCAGGTTCGTAACTGCAAAAAAGTATACGCCAGTCCTCACAACCCTTGGATCACTGAAAAATGATTGAAATAGCTGAGAGCCAATGGGAATCTTTATATAAAAACAAAACGAAAGCCTTTTAATTTAAAGCTACTTGCGCGTTACAAAAAAAATTGTAACGCTCTTACATTACTGACTGAAAAATGCAACAGGGGTCTATTATGAAAGAATAATTGAAGATGCTGGCTCAAATGTAAAGATAAAATGGGATATCGTTAACTCATTCCTGAACAAGAACAAAAGGCAGTATAGCATAACTGCTATTCAGTATAACAACGATATATATGACAGCCCGTCAGAGATTGCTGAGGCCTTCCGTAATTACTTTTTTCACACTGATGTGTGATCATTGTCCGCTTCCTCGTTTGCCACAATCTTTCTTCTTATTTCCGACCACATCTAGTGAAGTTCAGGATATCATCGCAACCTGAAAATACAAGTTCTGGTCTTGATGGTATTCACCCCACCCACAAAAAAAATGATTGCGTAGACTGTTTCTGATATTCTGGCAACCATTATCAACCTAGCTTTCAAATCTGTCATCTTTCCTGTAGAACTGAAAATTGGTAAGGTCGCTCCCGTTTTTTAAAAAAAGGTGACTGCAGGCTAATATCCAACTATCGACCCATTTGCATACTACCTTTTTTCAGTAAAATATTTGAAAAATTACTTGAAATTCGCCTTACGAAATACCTCAATAAATGTCAGATTCTATCACCTTTTCAATTTGGTTTTCGTGAAGCATATTCCGCTGACCTCACTTTGTTATCTTTAACCAAAAAGCTGAAGAAAGCAATTGTTGTGGGCTACTACGCAGGTTCTGTATTTATAGATTTCACCAAAGCGTTCGACACTATCAACCAACTACATTGTTTTTATGAAGCTTGACGTAATAGGCATAACTGGTCCCGCACTTTCATTATAAAAAATTACTTACTCAACAGAAGTCAGGTTGTTAGTCTGTTAGGTTATAAATCTAGACCTATAGTAACCAATATAGGAGAACCCCAAGGTTCTAATCTCGGCCCACTTCTTTTCATAATTTATATGACTGATCTGCCAACTTGTCTTAATATTTCAGAATGCTTACTATATGCAGATGACACAACAATTGGTGCTTGGTGCTCGCATAATAAATTGCAAATTAATCCCACTAATATGAAATTCGTTGTCTTTCACTCTCACGAACGTCTACATAATTATGTCCCGGCAGTATTTATAAATCAATTTGCAATTGAAGCAGAAGAAGAGAGTACTTTTTGGGAATTAAACTGGACCGTTACTAGAAATTTCACTAACATGTTGGTTACCTGCGAAGAGAAATGGTTTACGGCGTACGTGTTTTAATTCAAACCCGGGGTATATTTTCTCAGCCTACGTTACTGTCGTTATACTACGCTTTTATTCATTCCCATATCTGCATCACATCTTGGAGCAATACCTGCAGCAGCCACCTTGTCTCCGTTCAAACTATACAAAAGAATTCATTAGAGTATTTACCCGTAGTCCTTATAGCAGTGACGCGAAAGCACTCCTACATGCCAACAACATCCTAAGGGTTGAAGACACTTTCAAATACAAGCTAGGTATATTGTTGTTGAAGCAAATCAACCTCTGTTCATCATCCCTCAATCCAACCTAGTGAATACTAACTTGACTAGGTTTCACAATTGTATTTTACCTTCAGTTCATGCCAACTATGGCAAACAAACGGCCAACTTCACCGGAATCCGTCTCTGAAGTACCATATCACCGGCAATCAAAATCTCTCAATCAATTGGCAAATTCAAAAAAGAACTGAAAACTTTCCTCACATCCATAGCATATTCTGCGTTATTGTGGTTACTTCTTTTTACTTCTTTTTGTTGTCCCGCTCCCTATCATACCAACCTGTTCACAACCTTTTGTCGATAGTGATGATGAATAAACTTTATTTTACGAAGAGTGCATGGTGTGGTTAATCTCGGGTGGAGCCCTCTTGTACAGCCCCACTGGCGGTGGCGGCTCGCCGGGCCTGGTCCAAGGTCGCCAGTTGGCTTCCCAGTGCCAACTCGGAAAGCCGTGCCTCCCAAGACCACGTTGTGAGTGTCTGTGATGAGCTCACCAGCCTGGATATTGCCTGGGCTGGGTTCTCTGTACACTGGTAAGTGTGTGTCAGTGTGGATGTGTGGTCGTTGCACCAGGGGCATACCCTGGTTGTGTATACATCTGGAAACATTGCGTGCAATCTAGATATGTGCGGATAGGTGTTGGTTTGAAGGCGGCGCCAGTCCCTGGCTTGTTGGCTGCTTAACTTAGGATGTGGAGGAGCGCACTTCCGTCTCGTCAGGCGTTGGCCCTCCAAAATCTGCCTGCTAGTGATGGAATCTTCATGGTGGTCTGTGAGGGGCCTCGAAAAGGGTTCTGCAGCTCGGCCAGCAAGTCCGCGAGCTACGCAGTCGGCCTCCACGTTGACTTCCAGGCCTGTGTGCCCTGGGCACCAGAAGACCCCATGGTCCTCAGTCAGCGTGGGCCTAGGGTATCGGTGACGCACCTGGGAAGTGCTCCTCTAAGATATAACCGACAGGTGACTTGTGAATCCATCAGGATATATGCGGAGCGACCTCTTAGTTCTGCTTCTTTGATTGCGAGGGCTATGGCTTCTGCCTCCGCGGTGGTGCTTGATCTGGTGCGTATAGATGCGTAGGCCACCACTTTGTCTCGGTTAGTTACTGCCGTTGCGTATGCCGGTTTTATGCGGCCTTGGGGTGTTGTGGAGTAGAGGCTAGCGTCGATGTAGTAAGTATCAGGATCGTTCCTCCTCTGGAGGAGTTTTCGTGCTCGCGCTTGCCACCGCTTTTGGTTGTGTAGCGGATGCATGTTCTTGGGAACCGGTTCCATGATGATGCGAGCCCGTAGGTGCATCGTTAAGATGACCGTGTCGTCTCCTCGGTATTGGGGGGTGAGCAGGTATCCCAGTCGTTGCAGTAGTATTCTGCCCTGGCGATGTGGTGCTGAGTCGTTCACTTTCTACGATTAGCGTGGCGGCTGCCAGTTCTTCATATGTGTTATTTAGGCCGATCTACATGAGTCTGTCTGTGCTCGTGCAGCTCGGAAGTTGGAGTGTAGCTTTGTATGCGATTCTTATGAGCTTATCGATGTTCTCTATTTCGGTCTTGCGTGTAGCTTGGAATGGCAGGGCGAAGGTGATTCTGGTGAGGACGAAGGCCTGTACGAGGCGTCATGTCTCCACTTCTGTCATACCATCCTTACTTCTTGCCATTCTAGCTATGAGAGCTTGTAATACTCTTGACGGTGTGTTTGATTCTGTCTATTGCCATCTTTACGCTGTTATTTTCTTGTATGTGCATGCCTAGGATTCGTGCTGCCGGGGTTCTGTCGATGCCCTGTCCAGCAATCGTCAGGTGAAGGGGGGTGCACGGTTGGACTGGGTGCGCGGTGGCCTTATCTGCAGGTATTTCGATTTGTTTGGGGCGCATGTCATACCTGCTGCCTGAAGGTAGCTTTGAACCTGGTCTATAGCAGTTTGCATGACATCTTGAGTGTGATGTCGTCCGCGTAAAGGGCAAAGCCTAGGTTTGGTATATCATCCAGTTGTAGGACTAGCTTCCGAAACCCGATGTCAATAACCTTTTGTCTATAAAGCATCTCATGCGGGGTTGTTTTACATGGCTGAAAATAGATGTGACTTCTTTTTTATCTTTTTTTCGTCTATATTTACTACTTTTCACCCTGTAACCATCCGACAATTAACTGCTCAGATGTGTTGAATTACCTTTGTGTCATATATATCCGGTGTAATTATGGCTGTTGGTTTCTTTTTTGCTGTTCTTTTTTTTGGCGAATTCTGCGTTTTGCCTGCGATGTATTTTATTGCTTGTTTTCGCTACTGCTGCTTGCTGCCTTAATTAATTTTTCTACATTAACTACTGTAGGAGGTCCCGATTCAGTCTATCACTATGGGACCTCCTTCTGTGTACAGAAATTTTGTAATTCATTTAATGCCCAAATAAAACCACTTTGACTCTGACTCTGAATTGACGCTAATAGAAGCCACAGAATGGAGGTTCCGGTCATGTAATATATGTAATGTAATAGGGGTTTGTCACAAAAACGTAAGAGACCGGATAGCGGTTTTATTATCGCGTGTCAAGTGAATCTGATGATTACTGGAGCTGGGGCACAGTAACGCACAACTATTTAATTCCTTTTTTATTCCGAACTCCTGACGTCAAATTCGCGCAACCGCCGACGCTACCATCGGGCGGTTGACTCGTAGTGTTGTTGCAACAGGCCAATGAAACGCTCTCCTCGTTTATAGGTAACTTTTGCTTGCTTTCAAAGCAAATAGCATTTTTTTACTTGCCAGATTTTTCTTGTCTGACTGGCTGAATAGAGGCGAGGAGCATACAGAAGTGGAGATGGCTTCCGTGGGCCTTGGATATAACAGTAAATGTATATAACCGGATGCGGAGGGCAGTGGTGACATCTGCGACTGGCCCGCTTCTTGCTTAGCTTTCGACGTCGGGTAGAAAATCATGGTGGCGTGCAACGGAACGGTAAAACGGCTGCAAAATTGAATCATACGCGAATGAAATTTGACACAGTGATGGGGTGTACGTGCCGAAAGGCTCGACAACGTTATACTGCCGCGCAAATATTTTTAATATACGGATACACATCCATTCTTCCCGGCAGCTCCGACTAGCCAGTGCCAGACCGAGTGGCGGGCCGCTATCACTTGCTCATCTTGGAACGGGGCTGTATTTGACTTTTCCCCCAAAAAACTCGGTTTTGTTCGGCATATTATTCTATTCTTAATGCGTGCATCTCACTTTGACGCGCTCAGTTTTCGCGGTTTTGTGATGTCGCATGAACGACACTCGAAGTGTGCGCCGCCCGAAAGCTTTTGACCAAATACGAGGAATCGGAAATAATTATTTTGATTTTGTTTGGTCGAATCCGCATAATCTATGTGTATACGTCATATGAGATCAGGAGCTTTTACTGCTTTCTGACGTCGCGTGACAGGCAAGCGACATAGGGGTGGCTGTAAAAAAAGTTTAACCAATTGTGAAGGGCTGATTGCAGCAATGGAATAGAAAAGTTTGGAATAGCTTCCCCTGTCTTCCTATAAAGGTCAACCTACACAGGTGTTACCATCATAAAGGTGAAGAGCATCTGCTACCTTTCAAATATGTAATTCCTGTTTTACGACATTTACCATGCAGATAAGAGAAAAACAAAACGAAGCCACACTGGCGTGTTCATTCATGGCGCATGGCCGACCCGCGAATACATCAACCTTATTTTTAAGGACACATAAACAAGAAGGGAGATAAGTTATGTAAGTGAACAGAAACGTAATAAACGCCGACAACCAACTTTGAAAGCAACATCAGCCGCTGTGTTTGCCTAGTGGCTTTGGTGTTACGCTGCTAAGCATGAGATCGCGTGATGAAATCCAGGCCGCGCTGGCCGCATTTCGTTGGGGGCGAATTGCAAAAACCGCCCATGTGCACAATTAGGGACCCCAGGGGCTCAAAATTATTCCCGAATACCCCACTACAGCGTGCATCATAATGAGATTGTGGTTTTGGCACGTGAAATCCGAGAAATTGTTATTGGTATTCGAAATAACAAGCGAATTTTTTAGCGTTACAAATGTAAACAAGGGCAGTACAACATAAGGATATTAACAAATCGATATTATCGATAAATTGATAAATCGACGAAACATGAAAAGGAATGACATCCGAATAAGAATGGTACATTATCGAGGCATGGTTCGTGATTTCTAGACGAAAGATGACTGAATAAGGTGATTTTTTCGACTATATGCTAACAATAAATCGAGGGTAGGCCGCTTGGAATGCCAAAGCGCCGAATCTTCTTGCAGACCTCATGCAGCTGAGTATATGCAACTGGGCCTTCATTCAGGGCACCCAACCCTCAGACAAGCTGTAGTCTTTCCAGGCTATAATTTGGAAATATAGACGAATTATACTGAAACAAACTGAAATTATTTTCCTTTAAAAGAGTGTAAGAGTGCAGAAAGGTTACGTTCGTATAGAGAATTATTACATACATTTTTCACTCTTGTCATATGTAAGAGCAGTGCACTTAAAATAGAGGCACCTGTATCTCTTCAACGTGTGTTACATGTGCTTAAGATAGCACTTTTGTTTGAAGCAAGGTCGACATTTGGGCTTTGTTGTTATGGATCTATTTTACATTTCTTGCACATCGAGAGAAGCGGACGAACAAAAATGCGGTGTTTCACCGCCGGCTTCCTACTTGTCGTCAAAGACCATGCGCAGTTAATGACAAGGCATCATTGGTGCTATTCAATAGGTAGTGGTATTCTATTTCAATGTGATCTACGCATTGAAGGAAGTACATAAGTGGAGAAAAAAAACGAAAGCAAGAAAAACGCAATAACGCAGAAACTATTATTGATGATTATGTATAACATGAGAACCGTTCCTGAAAGATATCGACGACGCAAATGTGTGAAAAGACTGGTGATGTGATGGTGACATGACGACGATGGTGAGATAAGAACTACATGACGAACATGATATAGTGACGCTGGAGTGACGAAAATTGTGTGAATACAACGTGAGCCAGTGCTGGTGTGATACAGATGGGATGACGATGATAAAATTATTACAATCCCACGACGGTCACTGTATCCGAAAGACGGAATGACGACAAGCGTAGGCTCATGAAGTTCTGAGGTCGCATTCACAAAGATTTTGGCTCCCAAAAGTTTTTTGCCATCAACAGGGAGCGTTTACTAATAGTATGTTCAGCGCCGGGATTGGCTGAAATTTTATTTTTTGAAAATTTCTACGTAAGAGCTTTTTTCTGAATACGGCCCCTAGTGCGCTGTGAAATAAGATGGCCACCCGGCGGGCATCTTAACAGCCTTACTTGAACATAAGAGCTGTAATTGCCCAACCCTCTGTAGCGCACAATGATCAGATATGAAAATAAATGTTCCAGGACTATACCACGTCTTGCCGGGTATTCGGCAAACTGCTATTCGGTCATCACGTATGCGTTGCAATAAACATGCAGTCTGTGAAACACCAGGCGTTACTAGGCTAGTCGTGGAAGGGGTCATTCATTTTATGCAAATTGTTTGGACAATGAGAACGGGACGTTAGTAGGAACGCTTTGTATAGCCAGTATTTTGTGATGACCTTTTCGCGCCATCGCCATGAAAGCCCTAAAAAGGCAGCTCTTCAAGCCTGAGCTAGGTTTAAAAGAGCTAAAAGTGTTCACTGTAGCGCAAATATTGTCCCAGAAAGGTACAATTGCTGTCACAGCATTGCCAGACGCGGCACCACCAATCAACCGGGATACAGACAACTCTGAAGAGCGTTTTATGAATACGGTCCCCTGGTGCGCTGTGAAATAGCACAGAACCTTAGGAGACAGTTTAATAATCATACCTGCTGTCTGGAAAGCATGTCGCCGAAATCACAAGGGAAACGAAAATGCCTGTACGTCGTTCATGGCATGAGGAGCTAGTTAGGAAATGTTTATTTCACACTACACGTATCACACTATACATTTTGTGATCATGTGCAGTGTGTAGTCACAGGAAAGTATAAAAAAAATGTGTTATTTAGCAGTTCAGTCTCAAATTCACAAAGCAAGTACGTCTTCTTTCTGGGGTTTTCCGTGCCAAAACCAGTTCTGATTATGAGGCACGCCGTAGTGAAGGGCTCCGGTATAATTTTGACTACCTGGGGTTCTTTAACGTGCACTACAACGCAATCACACGGGCGTTTTTGCATTTCGCCTCAGTCGAAATGCGGCCCCCGAGCCGGGATTCGATCCCGCGACCTCATGCTCAGCAGCGCAACGCCTTAGCTAACTGAGCCACCGCGGCGGGTAAAAACTGGGCGCAGGTGGGGAACGAACCCACGTCTTCGCATTACACGTGCGATGCTCTCACCATTGGAAAGCAAGTACGTGCACGCAATACTCGCTTGAGTAAATATTTCTGTGCACGACCAAACAAGCCTCAAATACTGAATCACTCAACAACTGATATTTAGTGATGGTTACTGGCTGGAAGCCCGCATTTTTTTCCCGTAAACGCTGATCTGTGGCTGCCCGTCCAACAGCAACCAGTGTTAGCAGGTATCGAAATCGGTCAGGCAGTCAATCGCAGTGCAAGCGCAGTAGCGTGTAATTTTATGTGAGTGTGTTATGTGATTTGTTAATGTGATTAGCTCAAGCATCAATTCCAGGATTTTTAGCGGTCACGGTTATGAGTTGCTGTGTCCATAATCGGCAATATTTTGTTGCTCGTTAACTTCGTGCGACAAATGATCTACTATTCAACAATGTACGTTAAAACACTAGCGCTGTGAGGCACTGTGTATGCACACGACGGAGATTCCCTCTCCTTAGTAACGAACACTAAAAAAATTAAATTATGGGGTTTTACGTGCCAAAACCAGTTCTGATTATGAGGCACGCCGTAGTGGGGGACTCCGGAAATTTGGACCACCTGGGGTTCTTTAACGTGCACCTAAATCTAAGTACACGGGTGTTTTCGCACTTCAACGAACACTACACGCGCAAAAAGCTCCCATGCACAAAATTCCCATTGCGTCGAACCTCAGGCACGAATATACAAGGCCTTCAACATAAACTATCCGCAATTTTAATTTTAAAATAAACTAAAGCTAGTGACAGAAATGTTACTTCTGTTTGTGATTTGTGCGCCTCGGTGAACACATTAAATTTCTCCCGAATTATATGACAAAATGACGACAAAAATGGCGAAAGCTTGCACTAGGCCACGCAAAGCTCAAGACACAGCGAAGCTGGCCGAAATGCCGACACCGCGTTCCACCGCGTTGCAATGCTGACAAGACGTCCCAGCAGACCTGCTCCGTGAATGTGTGTCTCTCTCTCTCTCTCGAACTTACGGCCGTCACTGTGCGTTGCATAGCGCAGCTTGCAACACCGATACCGCGTTCCACTGCTGAAACCGCGTTGCAATGCCGACAACGCGTTCCAGCAAACCCGATCCGTGAATGCGTCTCTCTCTCTCTCTCTCTCGCTCTCATTTTCTTTATCTCTCTCCCGAGCTTAGCGCGCAAAACCTCTTCTTTACCTCGCAGTGCATTCGCACGAGCGCGTGCGAACGTGCCAGCTGTGGACGACGACGACGACGCTCGAACGCAATCATATGGTTCGCATAAATGGATGTTCTGCA
This sequence comes from Dermacentor silvarum, assembly GCF_013339745.2. Lineage (NCBI taxonomy): Eukaryota > Metazoa > Arthropoda > Arachnida > Ixodida > Ixodidae > Dermacentor > Dermacentor silvarum. The sequence continues at coordinate 120,941,610 of NC_051160.1, read as the reverse complement.
AGCGTGGCTGTTTAGCCTAGCAATACAGGAAAAAAAAGTGGCTGTACAGCCTAGTGGTTCCGACGCTCGCCTTGGGACCGTGGGTACGCGAGTTCGAATCCCGCCTCGGCAAGAAAGTTTACTTTCTTTTATTTCTTTCTTCATTGCTGATGATGATAGTTTCTTGATACGAACCAAAAATTAGGCTGGCTGAAAGAGCTTGGCTGTTAATAAACATCAACCAAACGAAAGGGTGAGAATAATCTCTAATAAATGATACCAAAATATACATATAACCTCATAAACCAGCTTTATATAATATACCACATATAACCGTTAGTAAGTGCATAAAGCATACGGGAAAAATATTCATTGGTGCTCCAAACCCTGGTGCACCAAACGAATATTGGTGCACAGGTGTACCAATTTTGGAAACAAGTATCTTGCTACTTGGGCATGCATGTCAGCCTGCCTATGCTTTCATTATTTCGTCTAGAAATTCTACTGAACTTGTGTATTATGAATGACTCGCAAGTTTCTCTGTCGTAGTGAGTGGATAATCCTGACTTCAAAATGGCGGCCTAGTGTGTTCACATGTTCGGAGAGAGAGAGAGTTGCGGTATAGATTTTACATGTGAATTGTGATTATTAAAGCGTAGCCTAAAAGGCGTTTCCGTTTGTCCGACGTATTGTGCGGGGCAAATGGTGAATTCGAGTAGATATACAACGCCCTTGGATTTTGAACGAAAATGAAGACGTGGTGTCCTTGGCAACATTAGTGATACTCATCATGGGGCAGAGCTTGCATCTAAGTTTTCCGCATGGTGTGCACATTTTATGTTGTCTGAGCTACTTTTGGAGGACGTGACAACATCCCTGAGGTTGGTGGCCCTCTGTTTACCGCTTGCGGATATTCAGGAACAATTTGGCGCATTTTCTTGCTCTGTAAAGGTATGGTATGATGTTTCCGTAGGATACAATTTATGTTAGGAGCAGATGCTGAATACCTAAGGATAACGTTAGTTCGTGAATCTGGGGGAGCTAGTTTGCTGTTGATGAGCCCATGACGATCAAGATTGTTGCTTTTTGAATCGCGTCGCTCATTACAGAGGGAGGATAACGAAGGCGTAGTAAGTCGTTAAGGAGCTTTTCACAGTTCGATGCAAAGTCCTCATTTTTATCGCATATCCGCTAGAAACGACGAGCTTGGCTGTACGGGATTGCTGCTTTACAATGTGTTACATGGCCACTATGAAAATGCAAGTATTGGTGCTTATCGGTTGGCTGTCCGTAAACTGACGTGACAAGCTTGCTGTTGTGCGCACTTTCTCTAACATCCAGAAAGGCGATTGCGGAAGCCAAATAGGTATGGGAGAATAAGATGAATAGATGGGCTGCACTGAACTGAGAAATTAACTTCAATAATTATTCCTCGACATAACCGTATGGACAACTACAGGTAGCCTAGCGGAGAAAGAAGATTGACTACAACAGGCAGCTAGCACCATAGAAGGGTACACGAGACTACGAGGACTCCAATGCTAAGCGGAAAAGTCGGAACTTATGCACTTTACAAAGAGAAAATCACTAAGGACGGACCCGAGTCTAAAGCTACAAGTCAAGCTAGGAGGAAAAATCATTCAAGAAAAAGATACCATAAGAACACTTGGTATGTGGCTGCAAGCTAATCAGAGATGCCTGCCTACACTAAATACCCTCAAATCAGCGGTGCAACAGATCTCACGCATGATCGCCCGTATAACAAACGATCGTATGGGGATGCGAGAACAAGATACCCTCCGACTAGTAAGAAGTCTCGTCGTCAGTCGCATCACATACTCACTCCCCTATCATAATATGAACAGGGAAGAGAAAGAAAAAGCAAACCAAATAATAAGAATGGCCTACAAGACTGCTCTAAGCTTACGTCGGAATACTTCAAACGACAAGCTACTGGCGCTTGGTCTACACAACACGATTGAAGAATTAACTGAAGCACAGCTGAAACTAATAAGATACCCAACGAACTTAGAGAATGGTCCACGGTATCCCCCATACCAAAGAACATGGATCCTGCCCTGCATGCTGGGAGAAGAACGGCTAGGGAAAATACATAGAAAAAATGACAAAATACATGAATACGGCAAGATTGACTGACGCTGCGCCTTATCAGACAGATGCAAGGAAGGCGGTGGCAGTGGTCGCAGACTGTAGAGGGAAATTTACAGCCTGCGCTTGAATAGATCGCGCTTCTACAACAGCAGCAGAAGAGGTTGCAATTCCGCTCGCAATAAAAGAGGGCTGGACGCGAAAAGCTCCATTAACGATAATCACAGACTCACAGAAAGCTTTTAGAAACTATCTACGGGGCAAAGTTGGAGCACAGGTGCTCCGAATACTTGTCGGGACTGGATGGGACCCCACGGTTCAATAAATCCAAACTGTTACCTGGGCACCGGGGCACGAGGGCGTCACCGGGAACCTGCATGCGGACGAGGCGGCTCGATGGCTTTACAAATCACCGTGCCGCCCCAGACTCTGCAATAGAGGACCCTACACCCCTAGACCCTTGCTTTGCAACAGTTCTGAAATACTTCAGAGAAAATAGAAAGATCTATCCACCCCCGTACGGTAAACGCAGCACTGCGGAGGCAGCCGTGTTGCGAAGATTACAGACGAACACCTACATAAATTTGCACAAACTCCACCTGATCTACCCCACGGCATCTACCCCGTGGTGTGGAGCAACACCAACACTCTTTCACATCACGTGGGAGTGTGCAGAACACGGAAAAGAACACGAAACAAACGGCACGTGGAACGAATGGGAGGCGCTGCTGTCTAGCCCGGCCCTGGAAGATCAGCTACGACTGATCCAACGAGCTGAGCGGATGGCCCGTGCTAGTAGGGCCTTGGAATAGGGGCACCACCCTGCTGGACAAACTTCGTCTTTAACCCCCTACCCCCTATGAGGACTGGTGAGGAGCCTGTCCGGTTTCTGAATATAATAAAGTTTTACTACTACTACTACTACTACTACTACTACTACTACTACTACTACTACTACTACTACTACTACTACTACTACTACTACTACTACTATTCCTCACCGTGGGACCAGATTAGGAATACGTCGCCTATGAACCTTTTCAAAAATATTGCTTTTAGCACGCAGCTCTCAACAAAATCTGATTCCACTATGCCCATGAATATGTTGGCGTGAGTGGGACCCATTTTAGTGCCCATGGATGTGCCCTAGACTTGAACGAAGTGCTTTCCATTAAATTATAAGTTATTTAACTCTAATATCCCTTTTAATAGAGTTTGAAGTGTGTGGCGATCAATGAGTTTCTCAACCAATGAGTCTAACAACGCATGTACAACTTCGCGAATGCCATCCACATGTCGTGTATTTTGTATACAGGGATACAACGCCCAGGGTCGCTAAGAGGCTGCCTGTGGGAATACAATGGTCAATTTCGGACAGGAAATGAGTGGAGTATTTTACGTTAGAAGCGAATGAAGGCGGAATTGCTATAATTATAGGCCATCTACGGAACTCGATTTTTTTTCCTTATATGATTTAGGACTCAGATTACGGGCAAAATTGTCTACATCCTTGTACAGCTAAAGTTCGTTTGAATCTCCGTGGGCAGGGCAAAAATTTAGACCTTTAGACTAGACACTGCACTCAACATCAGAAAGATTTACATTGGACAGATTAACAACAATGGGTGGTGTGAGTGGCCTATCCGGACAAATGCTGCTGCAAAGCAGTTTCTCATCATGGGGGACACCGAGGATAGCAGGGACATTTTGAGTTTCTTTTCTTTTAAAATGGCTAGGTGGCGTTTTTCTTCCTAATGAATACTTTGCTAATACGAAAACGTCATTCTGCTTTAGGGATTTTTTAATGCATTCCACCCCACCTATCAACGCAGATAAACAAGACTTATCATGAGCAATATTTATATCTAATACATGTATCAAGGCAGTGTTCAAGATAATTTACCACTTTATTATGTTTTCAGTGAAATATCAAACACAGATTGTTTTTGGCAAACGCGTAACCCTTTTGCAGCAGTTTTGTAAGTCCTGTAAGGCTGAAGAGTCCTCACAAGCTAGTCATATCTAATCCTTTTTTCTATGATCTTCCTCAGCTTTAAGAAAGTCGGAGTTTCTCCCGAAAGGCGACTTCAATTGCGATAGCAAATAATAGAGAGCTATACGGAGTAAGGATAGTAGTTTTATCGGCTGCATATACATAGACACATTCGCTTACTAACTGAATTATCAAGCATGGTGTCAGCGCGTACAAGCAAACATGAATAGATCACACTCAATGACCACAGAGAACCACTGTCAAAACGCTGGCGTGGGCATGCACGGCAGCAGGAGCGCACGAAGGTTCGTGCGGTGTATCCCTTCAACGGAAACCGAGCAGCGAAAGCAAAACGCATACAAAGGTAAGAGCCGTGTGGAAATCGCTTTCAAGATACGGTGCGCGCGACAGCCAGCAGCCGCGCAAAGTACAAGTACGCAGTTTCTGGCAGAGTAGAAGCCACACCCTCTCCTCCCGCACTGCCTTCCTGCTTTCCTCTTTTCGCGTGGGAGATTGAGTCGCCAGTTCCCCTTGCGTGCAGTCGCAAAATACGCATTTGGTGCCGCAGCTAAACGTCCCCTCCCCTTCCTCCCTCTCTCCCTCCCTCCCATCCCCCCACGGTGTTTCGCACGATGGAAGACTTCGCGTTTGCCCTCCGCAGTGCTATCCGCTCTCCGTGAAAGTGTGCGTCCCTCGCGCGCTTTCAGTCCCACATATAACATACGGCGCGCGGTGACGATTTTTTCGCCCTTGGACCTCATGGCGACGACCACGTCGACGCCGACGGCATAAATCCGCTTTCGCAATAAAACTTTTTGGGGACGCCATTGTTTGTAGGAGACACGGAAGTCACTGGCAGTAGATGACCAACAGGTGATGTTTCGCTGTTCGCCGATATCAATGTCAGGTTATAACGGCAGCTAGTAGGGCGCGCACTTTCAGCACGGTGATGATTCCGGGTGGTTGATTGGCGACGGAGCGGTCCACTGATCTTCGTGTTGTTGGGGCACGGGCACTTCGTAGGGCGTTTTGATTTATCGAATCCCCGCTGGCTTTCACGAGGAGTCGGTTTTCGCCTGAGCCCCAGCTGCAATGGCTGGCTCTTATCCTGTTCTCGAGCTGTTGGCCATGAGCCGGCGCTCGGTCAGCGTAGGCGGGGACTAACCGGCCGCCGTACGGCACAAGCCTCCATGTGGGACAGGCGAAGTGACCCAGCAGGAAACCCAACAAATGTGGCCTACTGTGAAAGCCACACATTCAATACTGAGGTGCAGGCCGTCGGTGGCAAGATCTTGCACTGGAGGTAACCACTCAATGCCGTGGTCAATGTACGAAACTACACTGATCCCTGGAGCCAACAAATATCTTGCTGTCCAAGTGGACTGTCGTCGTATAAACGGGCAGAAACATACAAACAGCAAAGTGGGGAAAGAGTCCAAGAAACCAATGAGCTGAAAAAAAGCCTCTCATTAAGAGAAAATGAACAAGCAGTACCTAAAGTGTTTGAGAGAAAGCGGCATACAATGTCTACAGTGAGTGATCTTGCCTGGCTGGTAGAGGAAAGCATTACTGTCTGTTCCCTGATTTAATAGGCCTGCGTTTCTTTCAGTCGAGCATAAGTGATGCTCAATCCCCGTAACGTTCATTTCTAACAGGAACACCTAGACCGAACGCAATGGTGGGTAAAAACAATTCTGTCTTATTAGGTAGGGGTTGATATTTTCTCAGGTAACAATTGCAGTGTTGTACGTTCATCGCCTCTGCACCAGCTGCCGGTGCAATCCTGCATATGCGATCCCCTCTTGTTTGAAGTGTTTGCAGTCTGCTACAACACCGCTAAATGACGTGCTCTTGTTACAGAGAAGAAATGTACGGGATAACAAAAAATTGAAAAAAAATCATTGTTTTTCATATGACCTTCAGCACCTTTTCAACATTTCATAAATTTTTTGCATACAGTCTGCTTACTGATCCCTGATAGACTGCTCTGATCTAGAATTAAGGCTTGTAATAACTCAAAGCCCACAAACGCCTTTACACAATTTTAAGTAATGGTTGTCTCGTTGTTATTTATGAATGAACAAACTGTAAAAAAAAACTTGGAGTGCTTCGCCTTTAGGAGTGGAACGCGATAGTATTCAAATATCCCTGGCTGCTTATCAGGCTTTTTCTTGTATATTCAAATTAGAATCCGACCCTATCACATCCGTAGGTTGTCGTTACGTCGTACTTTACGATTTTTCTGACGGATTTTACTTTGATAAATTCAATTTTTGCTCACTAGCCCCTTGCGCCACGCGAAGGCCCCGCCCGGTAGTGGTGGTTCGGGATGATGTGGTTCGGCATGATTATTTCCGCCAGACGCCGATGCTTACGTTGACGCCGGAATTTCTGCGACACGGGGCTCTTAACGCTATCGCGTTAAAAGGCCGTACATTCTGCAAGTTATAGCTAGCCTTAGTAGTCCTGTAAGGAAATTTCCTGTACGAAAAAAAAAACGACAAATAAGCGATGCAATGTGTGGAGCGTTACCACCACGAGATGTTTGCATGCTTGCCTTAAGCAGTTGCAGCAGAAGTAATTAGACGGTGATTGTTTGCGTTGCCTATTGTCCAACGCTTTGGCATCGTTTGTCGGCCTCGTGTTAAAGCATATATAGTTAAGCGCCGAAGACGCAACATGGATAATAGTTCTCGTACGTGAGGCAAACAAAGATGTTGTGTGCTGCTGTAAGGCTAGCTGCAGTTTCTATATGTCCAAGATTCACCTCATAGCTACGAATGACTGCCAGTAATTGAGCCAGTTGATAGAAAAAAAAGTATCCGCTAAATAAGTGTGTGGCCGTGCTGATGTGGCATACGCAATTATTTTTTACGCAAATTTGAATATTTTGTAAAGGCATAGTAATTGTTATCATAGGCAGTGAAAAACAACCCAATAAAATAAGTGTAAGTATTCCTCGGCATCACTACTTCAAAACATCATTTTTTTTTTCATATTATCGGAGAAGAATGAACTCCGACAAGCACTCATTTCCGAGTTCAGCAAAGAATTTGAGTCCTCAGTTCATGCTTCCTGTATGCGGGAGTTAATAAAGACTCCAGAACGTAAGTGTACTTATTCACTGAAACAACAGGAATGATAATCTTAAAAATTAATATTTCCTCGGGTCCAGTAATGTATTCAGCAACCTAGATCAAAAATGTTCTATGGGATTGTTGCGCATTTAACGCTGCCTACACGTGAGGGTGTTTTTTTTAAATTATCAACCGATATATGGGTGCAATATTCTTGTCAATGCATTAGCGACAGCTTTTCTATAGGGGGAAGGGAGGGGGGAGGGGCAGACGGCGTTATGACCAGTTTTTGCCTGGCAGTCACATAATCAGTTCCTAAATGAAAGAGACTATCTTGAACCAGTTGATGAGCGAGTATTGTAGGACACAGAACGGTCAGTTTCAATACAGACAGCAAATTCCATATTACTTAGGAATAGCCATAGTTACGCAGGTACCACTTCCTATTGTAAAGGACTTATCAACGGCTTTTGAAGGCAGCAATAAGGATTTTTTTGTGCTCTTCCGATATTTCTACGTGAACGGTGTAATAAGTTGTTCCTAAGGGCGCCCTATGGTATTTCTTTTTTTCTTTAGATGGCGTCTTCAAAGCGTCTAGTCGTAGTTAGCAAAACTCGACTAGGCAACTGTTCCAAATGCCCACGTGTAATTCAAACACTCTACAAGCGTTCAACTGCAGGGCACCTCGTAAAATGTCCAACCCCACGGTTTGTAAAATAACCGCTTGCCTGTACATGTTACCACGGCGTTATGCTTTCACTAATTAGATACCTTTCATCCCATTTAAAAGAGCTGAAACGGCCACACACAGCTGCTTCTGACTCTGAAAACACTATCAGGTACACTTTCAGTAATATGTTCCTGGTAATCATGGCGAAATTACAGATTTGCTGACTAAACCAGCTGAGCGCATTGATCCAAAGAATGTTTTCGACTTAAAATGAATTGAATTGAACGTATGGAAACCACTGTTTGATTATGAGTCAGGCAGTAGTGGGTGACTCTAGAATAATTTTGACCCCCAAGGGGATCTTTAATGCGCCCCCAATGCACAAGATCCCGGCGTTCTTGCGTTTTGCCCCTTTGAAATGCGGCCTAGGCAGTCGGGATTTGATCACGCCACCCCGTGCTAAGCAGCGCAACACCATTGCCCCTGAACCATAGCGGCGCGTCCTCCGCTTAGACCGCAACGCCCTCGGAGATACAATATGTACAGCCCTGCTGCAGTGAAGGTTTGTAGGGTATGCAGTAGCATGTAGGGTCTCCCTACACATCCTATGTATGTAGGGTGTGTAGGGAGGCCGCGGCTGCCGCATTTCGATGGAGGCGAAATGCAAGATCGCCCGTGTGCTTGTGTCATCATCATCATCATCATTATCATCATCATCATCAGCCTATATTTTATGTCCACTGCAGGACGAAGGACTCTCCCTGCGATCTCCAATTACCCCTGTGTTGCGCTAGCGTATTCCAACTTGCGCCTGCGAATTTCCTAACTTCATCATCCCACCTGGTTTTCTGCCGTCCTCTACTGTGCTTCCCTTCTCTTGGTATCCATTCTGTAACCCTAATGGTCCCCCGGTTATCCAGCCTACGTATTACATGGCCTGCCCAGCTCCATTTCTTCCGCTTAATGTCAACTAGAATATCGTCTATCCCCGTTTGTTCTCTGATCCATACCGCTCTCTTCCTGTCTCTTAACGTTACTCCTAAGATTTTTCGTTCCATCTCTCTTTGTGCAGTCCTTAACTTGTTCTCGAGCTTCTTTGTTAACCTCCAAGTTTCTGCCCCATATGTTAGCACCGGTAGAATGCAATGATTGAACACTTTTCTTTTCAACGACAGTGGTAAGCTCCCAGACAGGATTTGGCAATGTCTGCCGTATGCACACCAACCCAATTTTATTCTTCTGTAAATTTCTTTCTCATGATCAGGGTCCCCTGTGAATAATTGACCTAGATAAACGTACTCCTTTACAGACTCTAGAGGCTGACTGGTGATCCTGAATTCTTGTTGCCTTGCCAAGCTATTGAACATTATCTTTGTCTTCTGCATATTCATCTTCAACCCAATTCTTACACTTTCTCGATTAAGGTCCTCAATAATTTGTTGTAAGTCGTCCCCATTGTTGCTGAATAGGACAATGTCATCTGCAAACCGAAGGTTGCTGAGATATTCGCCGTCGATCCTCACTCCTAGCCTTCCCAGTCTAAGAGCTTGAATACTTCTTCTAAGCATGCAGTGAATAGCATTGGAGAGATTGTGTCTCCTTGCCTGACCCCTTTCTTGATAGGTAATATTCTACTTTTCGTGTGGAGAACCACGGTAGCTGTGGAATCCCTGTAGATATTTGCTAAGATATTCACGTATGCCTCCTGTACTTCTTGATTACGCAATGCCTCTATGACTGCTGGTATCTCTACTGAATCAAATGCATTTTCATAATCTATGAAAGCCATATAGAGAGGTTGATTGTACGCTTGTGTTGTAGTGCACGTTAAAGAACCCCAGGTGATCCAAATTATTCCGGAGCCCTCCACTACGGCGTGCCTCATAAGCAGAACTGGGGTGCTATGCAGGATGCGCCGAGTTGCTCGTTCGCACGAGTTTTAACCAAGTTTACTCGATGGCAGTCAGTGAACGGAGATAGCAAGGAACACGCAAAAACAGCAGGCAACAAGAAATGTCGAGAGAAAGCCGCGTATGAAAACGCGAGCGCACCCTGCGCGGAACACTGCTTCCGCGCTTCAAGCACAGAAGACTGCGCTGGATGAATGGATTGATGGATGAATGCTATGAGCGTCCCCTTTAAAACTGGGTGGTGAATTGCACCACCAAGCTCTTGTTATTCTTTTGCCTAATGTCCTACCTTTATTTTTGAGAAAACACACAAATACAAAGAATTCAAAGCATCAAACTTTTTGAACCATTATGGGGAACTCTGTTTCTGCACGTCTCCGTTGTTCTTGGTCTCCCTTCTTTTCTGCCACCAAACCTCCAACCTCATCTTACTAACCTCTATAGCGGACATGTTTACTTTGCCCTTGCTATCCCTGAACCCAAGGGCTTCGAGGAGGTCAGGGGAGCCTAGACTTGCTGCTGGGTAGATTTCTTCACATTCCCATAAAACATGTTCCACCGTTTCTCTAGCTTTACCACAGCAAACACATGCGTCTTTGTCCTTGGTGTACCTCACTCTGTCTATTGTGAACTACGCGTTCTAAGGTATCCTGATCACGCTTCGAAAAGTAAGGAGCGTCCCTTTGAGTTATCATAAGTTGTCTTATTCCTGATTTCGTTTTTTCCTTTGAGGTAGGTAGTCATCGCAGGTTTCTTTTCAATTGCCGCCACCCATGACATTGTCTCAGCCTCTCTCACTTTGCGTTCGACGTTCTTTGTTGCAGTGTTGCTGACCACACCGGTCGCATATTTGCTGGTCTGCAGGGCAACAAGACACGCCAGCGCCACGTATTGTTATCAACGTATTATCGCAATTTAGCAATACCGTGACTGTCAGGCTGTCTATCTGCACATTTGCCGTGAGCCGCTTCCCATGCTTTTCTCGGGCGCGTCAATGGCGTGCCTCTTCTTTAGGCATTATCTATCTACCCTCCGCCGAATGCGAACAGGGCACATGCGGTGCATTCTTGCACCTACCATTGCTCTCAATCAAATACGTTAAAATACAACAAGAAAATAGTGAACATTTTCTTTCTTAAAGTATGTGTTTTTTTTTTAATACTACAAATTTCTGATGACAAACGGACATCGAGCGAATTGTTAAATTTTGCATTTTTTGCCTCCAGTGGCGACAGTGAGGAGAAAGCTTACAAGCGGATACATTCTAGAGGGTTGCACGCAAGAGGGAGTTCGTAGGGTGAGCAGTCGCAAGGGGCGCTGCAGTGTTATTCTCGATAAAGTCAGTCATGACATTGATGTGTCCATTCACTGTCTATTAGGGGAATGGAAACGCAGCGCTGTGGCATGGCTGTTAACCGCAGTCGCTTCACTGAGGCTATTAAGGCCGCCGCTTTACCAACTAATAACGAAACCCTAGCAATAGACACCGGAACAACGCCTGTCGCTGCAAAATGGCTGTACGGTATTCGAGGGTTCGTTGTGACACATCACAGTGAAAATGTACCAGTTTATCTGCGTGCGCGTAGCCTCCGCCATGCATCGCGAAGAAGAGCGTGCTGCCCAGCGAAACAACTAATCGCTTGCACAATAAAGGTGCCTCTGTGCGCATGTACGCAGAATTTGAGTGCGTTGTGCACTCCAATGTGCTTGCCGATTGCCTCCGCTGCTGAGCTAACAACGATCGCAGATGGATATCGTAACGACAGCGCAGAAATCGCATTTTGGCGGGTGAGGGCTCTTGTGTGCAACTAGGAAGTTAGACTTCGAACATAGGAATCTGTTGCAACTGTTTAGTGTGCAGTGGGGGGACCCGCCGTGGTTGCTCAGTGGCTATGGTGTTGGGCTGCTGAGCACGAGGTCGCGGGATCGAATCCCGGCCACGGCGGCCGCATTTCGATGGGGGCGAAATGCGAAAACACCCGTGTACTTAGATTTAGGTGCACGTTAAAGAACCCCAGGTGGTCCAAATTTCCGGAGTCCCTCACTACGGCGTGCCTCATAATCAGAACTGGTTTTGGCACGTAAAACCCCATAATTGAATTTTTTTAGTGTGCAGTGGTTGTGGTTAAGACGTGCCATGGCAGTGGGCCTAGAAAAGCGAGTGACTCTCGACGCTGACAGTGTTTGCGACACTGCGGCTCCGATACGTCACCGATGACAGAGCAGCCATATCAAACGACAGCTGCGATACGTTGTCATTAGAGAACACTACGCACTTCTCAGCATCGTCGTGCACCACAACACATCGACGCCTTGCAAGCAGCTACAGTGGCGTGCCGATACTTATTTGGCGTGCGCTACGTCGCCACAATGCAGACAATGAACCGTGTTCTGGGGCCATCTCAGCGTAAGAAGATATATGCATAAACCAGCGAAACTCGACGCTTTGTTCTTAAATGTGGTGCTCAGTACATCACCGATTACAGTGCTTTGTGCGGGTTTTATTTCGGCGGTCAAGATTGTTGATGCCTCTCAGTTCAGCACCGCGTTGCTGTTGCCGAAAAATAAGTTGGGCATGGCCCAACCATGATGGGTGCGTGCACAAGAGTTACACTCCTCGCGAGGGGCGTGACCTATGGTTTTGACTGACAAGTGAACTCGTGCCAAAGTCGTACATCGTGAAAACCCCCTCGAGTTGAACTCGGGAACATGGCGGCGGCAGCAGTCTTTGTCATCGCATCCAGCGGCAGCAAGTCTCAATATGACTGTCTGGACCCATTCGCCTACATGACCGACGTAGAGTTTCAGCGCCATTTTTGCTTTTCCAAAACGTCATTGCGCTGGCTGTGTGACGAGTTAGGCGAAGGGCCTCGTCTGCGGAGACAGCGTGGCAGGCAAAATATGCACTCCGAACACAGATTCGTGTGATTATACGCTGCGGAGGAAGAGTTCGTGCCATCTTTTCGGCTGTCTCCTGCTTCAAGCACTGAGCGTATACCACACCCCAGCGCCAGGCCAGGTTCGTCGGCGTCGTCGAAGTGCTGGGGCACCTGCAAGGACCTGGGTTCAAACCGGACCAGCCAACCTGCGAAGGCGAAGTGGTCACATTATAGAGGAAGACTCAGAATGGACGCCGGGCTGCCTTCCGTTGCAACAGATGCCGAAATCAGTTTGCGGAGTTACAAGATACCGCTGCACCACACGTGAAGAGAGGCGAAGGAAGTTACTTCACCAGCACGGACTGCCTCGGCCGTACGAACGTCCACCTCACCAGGCGGCAAGTGATTTGGCTCACGTACTGCGTGAGCAAAAGCGTAGACGTGTGGCTGTTGAAGGAGATGACCGGCAACTTGTTTCCTCTATCGGAGCACGCCATCACCGACTGAACTACGCCCGTTAGGTTGTGAGGGACGAGCTGCTGGCGTGATCTCCACTCGGCTAATTCACAACTGCCTTCTTTACGGCATGCTAAAGTATAATCGAGGCCGCCTGGTGACGGGCGACAACGTTCTGCCTTGCCGTCAAAATTACGGCGGTGTTTAAGATCGTGGACCACGGGTCTTCGGCATGGTCAGCGCTGACCACAGGGGTGTTGCGGCTTTTCAAGAATCAACCGACGAGACGCCGCGACGCTAGGCACCATTATTGAAGCCCCTTTTCCACCGGGGACCATTATTCATAGTAACGAATTGACCTGCATACAACTGAATCCAAAATTTAGTGGATGCTAACGGGGCTATTCCTCAATCTGCATTGGGAGACAGTCAACCACAGCGTGAAAGTTTGTGGGCCCATTACGGGTGTGTACAAGCAAAAAATGGAAAGTTATTGTCAAAAACTGAAGCGCCACCTAGTCAGCGGTGGGTACAAGTAACCGCACCGCTACTGGAGTCCCCATCTCACATGCATGTGGGGGCAGTCAAGAGCCACGTGCGTTGCCAAGACCCTTTATTGCGGTTTTTAGAAGCCACGGATCGCTCGGGCTATCTACTATGAAGACCCTTTCCTGCGGTTGTTAGAAACCATCGCTCAGCGCCAGCCAGTATGCCGTGCATCACAAAGTAAAAGACAATAAAGCGTAGTTTTTTTACCCTTACATGAGGGTTGTCCGGCATTCCGGTAAGCGCGCGGCAAACCACTTCTGCGCTAGCCGTCGCTTACTTCGTCTCGCAGCCTTGCTTTAGCGCGAGCAACGAGCGATCTGTTGGAAGCCCAGTGCGAAAACCAAGCGCACACCAATCTGTGCTCGGAAAGGCTAGCGCTAGCACATAACGAGCCGCGCCAATCCAATCCAGAGGATAAACGAGGAGGGCGAGCGTCTCCTCGTGGTATAACGCGAAAGATATCAAACTACAAAGTAGTCTAATACACATTCAGTATACGTCTTGTAAACTTTAAGTGCTTATAACCCACGTTAATGTGACAAATATTATCGTACTAAATGCATTCATTTTATAACTTACTTCTGCCTGTAATGCACTCGGTGGAACGACAAACAAGTGAAAGAAGGCACGACCATGCACCGATAGTATGATCACGTAAGCGCCAGTTTGTCTACCGCCCATATGGCAACGCCCAAGGGATGATAGCCACCAAGAGTGAATCTAGATAAACCAATGAAACTGGAGGCGTGCCGACAGACAAACTTCGTTTTGTTACCATTAGTTCTTTCATCTTGGGGCGTCGCCAGAGCTCGTGAAAATCCCAAGTTTCGCCAAACTCGGCCCATCCTGCATAGCAGCCCTGGTATTGGCACGTAAAACCCAAGAAAGAAGAAGAACGCCCTCGTAGATAGGCACCACATGTGTTCTGGAGCATATAACAAACAAACAAAAAAAAAGGTTTCTTTCTTACACACACCACAGATTACATATGTGCCAAGTAAACACCGGGTGCCGAATGCATTTAGTTTGTTTGCTTCAGCTTAGAAGGACCTGGACGCGGCAGCATCCGAGTTTGGGAAGCCAATCGCCTTTCGCAGCCCTCTTAATCTCCTTGGGGTTTGATTGCCCGTTAGCCTCGAAAGCAACGGGAGTTACGATAAGCGGCTCGCGACAACAGTAAGGCGGGACGACACGCGGTGTTTTGGTTCCCCCTGAGAGAACCAACGCGCCACTTCGCTTCTGCCACTACTCCGACGGCAGCGCGCCAAAAACCGAAGCGCCCGTGCGAAACAACAGCACTTCGTGGAACGAACCAGCCATCAGCAATGTTCCTGCACGTTCTCTTGCCAACTGCAATAGCTGCCTTCGCTCTTCTGCCCCCTAGCTTCGGGGAAGACGCCGTGCGCACGAATGCCGCCACGAGCGCTCCGAACGCAACGGCAAGATCGACGCATCGCGGGGACCGCTACGTCCCCATCCAGAGCATCAGAAAATGCGCGCAGAACAACTCGTCGCCCTTCATCGGCGAACGTTCTCTCTGCACGTTCGACTACGTTGTGGACGTGTCACCCTACCGCGATCCCGAGTCCATCGCCACTGTGCTGTGTCGCTGCATGGGCGTACCCTGCACGCCCGAGCGAGGCTTCCGCTGCGTCCAAGTCTACCGCCCGCTGAACGCGACCTACACCTTCCCCGACGGCACGACGAGAAAGAAGAGCTACCTGGTTCCCAGCGACTGCCGGTGCGCTTCGACGGAGACGAGCGCGTGGAACCTGACGCGTCAAGTGGATCCACCGCCGTCCTCAGAAGCATCGTCCTCTTCACTTCCTTACACAGTGGGAGAAATTTACGGTGAAGCTGTGAAGGATGCGCCTGCGGGGGAAGGTTTAGGCGCAGAGCCATGCGCCGATCAAGAAGCGATATAGTGGGAAAACGACGCTTCGGTTGGAGCCTGTAAAGATGTGAGTGAATAAAAAAAGAAATGCTATTGGCCGTAATTCGGAAGCGATAGGAAGCACCTTGCAAAGATTAGTTACCGCTGACGGTAATTAGCCTCTCCGTGCCTTAAGTCATTATTCCTTCATCTCATAACAGCTCAACGAGGTTTGTACCTTCTGCCAAGTTGAACCCATAACCAGCATTGTTAATGATGCGCGTGATGCTACGCGACGCTATTGAAGCAGCTTGCAGTAGTGAGGAGCGCGGAAAAATTGCTTTCGAAGACTCCACGAGTGTGTAAAAGTCGTTTTTGATGTTACGTAGAGAGATAAGAGTGAACGTTTTGGTATATAGTCACATTTCAATGTCGTGTTTTCATTTCGAAGGTTAATATGCGAAGCAGATGCCTGGTGATGCCTGCAGAAAACAGTCTGTGGCAATTAGTGGGACAATAATATAAACGCTAAATTAGTTAGGACCCAAATAAATCCTCGATATCACCATTTTCATTAATTTCGCGGAAATAGGTTGGTTATTAAAAGACATAATCAAGGTAAACGTTTCACACCGACACCCAGCACCGGTACATCAATCCGACGTCACGGATTTGAAAACATTTTTTTTTGTATTTTGGCCTTTTTGGGCCCCGTAACAGTTCGTTAAACTTGCCAAGTTCAACTTTGACACTTTTTCTTTTTTGGGGATCACGGCGTAGTAACACTTTTACCTATGAGCAATTAACTAGGCGTCAACAGATCCCGTGAAAATCTATGACGCCATGGCTAGCTGGTGCAGAACTTCAACGCTGCGTTACCAGCTGTCGTTTCCTTTTGCGGCTTTTCTGGATCACCGATCCTGTTCTCATAGTATGAGTTACATTTCTGGTATTCTAGAAGACTAATTTGTGATGAAATCATTTTTTTCTTTGGTGTTTTTTATGGTAATACAGAAAAGATTTACAGTTAAAGGACGACGCACTTACTGTGATAGAAAGGTTTAGGGTCGCGCATGAATTTTTCGCACGGTGTTTTGATTACACGCAAGTCCGACTAACACGAACGCGACATACGCGGGTGCTCGAAGTTTCTGGCATCCTTAAACGCTTTACCACGCCGTGTAGGGTTTTTAATTAAATCGCAGAGGCGCTCATACGCTGCCGATAGAGAGCCCCGCGCCGTTGAAATTACATTACTTTCATGTTTGAGCACTGCTGCTGTTTTTCACTTTTACTATTTAACAGTCTCAGAAGATTTAGAGTAAAATGCCTGAGCTGTCAGTGTTACGTTCCCGACATTTTTTTAAATGCCATTCTTAAATTGTGATGAATAATTCAGTTAAGAACTTAAGAACTAGCATGAGCAACTTTCGAGATAGAATAGGGTGGCAATATAAATGGCACATGTGGCATGACATATTGCATGGCTTCGCATACAAGGTGTATTCACTGAACTTGGGCCAAGCTTTAAAAATATGTAAATGCTACGTACCTGGACCGAACCAAGGTAATTTTGTTTGCCGTCGCTTGGAGATGCTCAGATTATTTCTTGCATTCCGCCTAATTAGATTAGTCTTAGAAATATAATCAATTTTTCAAATATTATAATTACATGAAAAGTGTCAATGAGAAAATGTAGAGCGACATGAAAAACCCCCGATAGAGCTTGCTGTTACTCAATACGTGCTACATAAAAGCGTTTTCCGAGCGTGAAAGAAGCCCGCGAGTGCACGCAATATTGCCGCGCGACTGACCGCTCGAGGTACTTCGCGTGTATTTGCGGGCATCTTTCACGCTCCGAAAAACACTTTTATGTAGCGCGTATGTAGTGCTCTCGGAGGAGCGAATATTGGCAGCTACGTACCAGAAACCGTTTCGTGCGTAGTTAGTGACACAATTTATTAATATTCATGCGATGGCGACAACGGTCACCGTCCGCGTAATAAAATGGATGGACGTACAGGCAAATGTAGTAACAAGCACCTAACTGCTGTTGCAGCAATATATTCTGGAATCTTGTATGGACACTAACTAGAAGCACCAACAAAAACTTCGCAATCCTTTAGACGCGATGAAAGCGGTAACATATTCGCAAGAGACGACATGGTGCGGTACATGATGGACGGTATTACTGATAACATCGGCAAGGAAGAAACCATAGTTCTCACTCAACGAAACCCAGCAACAGAAAAGCCTAAGAGCGCGAAAATAAGATATAAAACTATAACTGCGGAAAAAGCATAAGAAAGTGCACCTAATGCTATGCACCCGAGCAAATGACAATACAACTGGACAAACAGCTGGCTCCAGAGAACAAGGCACAGCTGAGCCGTGCCGTGTCGCCAGTTATTAAAGTAAGGGAAATCCAGATTAGATGACATGAACACAGAATAAATCTTATATTAAGGCAAAAGTGATTATGATAACATCAGTTCATACAGACAAGTTGCAGTACCTGCTGTGGTATCTAGAATGGTAATGCAAGACACAAACTTGAAGCTGTCGAAATCAGTGGAGAAAAATGATATACTGGGGGAACTACAGAATGGGTTCATGCCCGGCAGACTTTTAGGGGATGATATGTGTGCATAGGAATTCAATGGCCCAAAAAAGACTTTTTTCTGAATAGCATTTCGGGATAATAAGGAAGCTTAGGACAAGGTAAACGGAGAATCACTGTGAGATATTTCGAAGCAAGAGGGCAGATATAACAATTTCGTGGAACTGCTGAAGGGGCAACGGCGTACAAAATACGTGGAACTGCTGAAGATGCTCGAAACTAGTGGAAACGGCCATAAAGGACGGAATACTTCCGACCATCGGCTACACGACGGCTGATGGTGCGATGGAAGCAGTGGCCATAAGCAACGTGATTCCTTTTTATCCGATTGAGGGACAAAACAAAGCCGGGAGAGTACAGTGAGCCAAAGACAAGAAACGACTGATTTACTGCAAACGGAGAGAGAAGAAGAATACGAAAAGCTTTTTTTGTTTTTCAGGTCAGTCTTGGATTTTTACATATAAGTAATAAATTAGAAGCTCCAACGGTGTGAATAATATGCGCAGAAAACAACATTATGGATACAGTGGAAAAACTAACTTGCAAATTACAATGCAGCAAGTGACATGGTCTTATAATATTATTCCCTTGGATACATGCGCGAGAAAGTTATACTCTTTGGTACAGGAAGGACAAGCGGTGTACCATTTTCGCTATAAATTATTGGAAATGTTGTTCAAACTAGGCTGTGATTAATACAATTTGTTCTAGTATTCAGTACTTTCCATCATCGAAAGTTACATACTTAATCGTCCTGCGCTGTGTTGAGTTGTAGTTACGTTTTAGAGTGTCACTGTTTTAACTCAAATCCCGTAGCGTTGTGCTAAAGTCTTTCTTGAAGAAGCGAGGCACACTGAGCTGTCTAAGTGCAGGACTGGAATTAGTGCGCTTGGGCAACAGTCTACCATACAATAAGCGACCTTCTTATGCAGTTTTGTGTGGTGTACATCACGCTTCCGTTCACGGAAATGAACATAATTACATACCTGCCTAAAGAATTTAGGTTACAACGTTTCTTGTAAAAATACCGTCTTGCAGTTTAATTTCAGATCTATCCAACAGACAAAGCAGCCTAGAACTCATTTTTGTTGCCACAACTACAAATGCCTTGTAAAGAGGAGTTTAATAGCGTGCTTGTACGCTTTGTCTTGTCCGTCCTGCTGTTGTCACATGCAACTTAGCACAAGCCATATTCGATTGGCAGCGCTGTCTGATAGGGCTCATATCTCAAGAACGCTTGTTCGCTTACTTAACCCCATGAGTCATGTGTCTGTGCTGGTGATTTCAACCATCACAATGGTCCTACGAAAAGCATGTGGAGTTCAACATCTGTTAGGGGCGTGGTCGTAGGCAATCCAGCGAGTTAATTACTACGCGAACAATTTCTTTGCACTTTTTCTCGTCTCCTGGACCATATCAAATACTCCTCTACAGCACTTATCTCCCATTTCACCACG
The DNA here is from genome assembly GCF_013339745.2 of Dermacentor silvarum. NCBI lineage: Eukaryota > Metazoa > Arthropoda > Arachnida > Ixodida > Ixodidae > Dermacentor > Dermacentor silvarum. The sequence continues at coordinate 120,922,038 of NC_051160.1, read as the reverse complement.
AGGAAGAAGCACAGATTGGCGAGGCTTCTGTGCGGCACCTGCGCCCCGGATGTTGAAAACAGGAAAATATGAAAAGTGTGTCAGAAACCTGAATTGTGTTTCTGTGATGCGTGGCCGTGTACAAGGTATAAGTATATGAAGGAGAAACACACAAGCAAACAGAGCTTGCGCCGCAATAGGGAAACGTTAACGAGATGTGAAAGAAACGGGCAGCTGTGGCCTTGACTACGCGTTGATACACTTTCCAACATTGAAATGTACAAAACAGCAACGCGCCACGAAGCCTTGACGCGAGATATTGGCTTGCAGTGTACTATAGCTCGACATCGCTCTTCTTTTCCCGAGCAATCCTGACTCACGGCTTTGTTTTAAAATACTCTCCGCACGACGGCTGGCAGTCCATGCATACCCACCATTGCGTGCCGTCGACTTAAGCATGTGCTCTGAATATAAACACGAGAAGGCGATAAAAGGAAACGAATTATTTAAGTGTATAATAATAAGAACCGTACAAAAACACTTCCGTCGGACAATGTGATAGTAAATGCGTTGACGTTAAAGTAAATCTGGAGCATTGCTCATGTAAAACATTCGTTCAGATATATACTCCGTTTCATGCTTAGAGGGCAACGCTACGAAGGGTAGGGGGACACGTGACCAAGAAATAGTACGTCGCATTAAAACAAATATGTAGGTACGCGTCATGTTTTTCACTTTGAAATAACTCTGATACTTTTATACCGCAACAATCACGTATTTATGACGTGAAAGGCGTCGGAAATCTGAAACTATTTATTACCAGCAAACGAGCGGAGTGACATGTTTCTGCGACCAGCGGGCACAACGCCTGACTTCCTCTCGTGACCAAAACATAATACTCCACGCACTAAAAGCACAAGGGTAGACAAGCAATACCTCGACATAGACATGCGTCCACAAGTTGTAGCTGTGACATTTCAAGTAGTTACTCCGTAGAAAGGCTCGAAGTTGAAAACTTCAATGGACATTTTAGCGGTAAATGCTCACCCCTTTATGGTGCCGAAGCCATGAATTAAAGGGCGTTCACCACATCGCAAAGTGAAGGGTTTACCCGACACGACAAAGTGTAGAGCAGCTCACTCAATACACGTCCTGTCTTTTCGAACAGCGAAGTGCAATTGACGGTGATCTTGAGCAGACCACCGTGAGTTGCGCTGTATAAATGTATGTACACACGTATGTACGTATGTATGTATGTATGTATGTATGTATGTATGTATGTATGTATGTATGTATGTATGTATGTATGTATGTATGTATGTATGTATGTATGTATGTATGTATGTATGTATGTGGATGTATGTATGTATGCATCTATGCATGTATGTACGTACGTATGTATGTATGTATGTATGTATGTATGTATGTGGATGTATGTATGTATGTATGCATCTATGCATGTATGTACGTATGTATGCATGTATGTATGTATTTATTTATGAACGTGCACTTTTTTCTACTTTGACACTCATAATGCTTGCGCATTGAAACAACTGACAGCTGCACTGAGAAATTGCAGTCAATTAAAACAAATGGTGAGTGGCAAGGCTTCCGTGTGGCTTGCGCATACTCTCCTTCTGCGCAAATAATCTGCCACTTAGTAAACCGCCTACACCGCTTGGTTAGACAAGAACCTTTCTCACTTAAGACCAACCCGCCGTAGTGGCCTAGTGTTTATGGTGTTGGGCTGAAAAGCGAAATGCAGAAAACACCCGTGAACTTAGATTTAGGTGCGCGTGAAAGAACCCCAGGTGGTCCAAATTATTCCAGAGTCTCCCAATACGGCGTGCCTCATAATCAGATGGTGGTTGTGGCACGTAAAACCCCAGAATTTAATTTATTATGTTTTCTTAAGACAATGCAATAACTCTCTAATACATCAATGGTTAGCAGATTGCCATTCTTTCTGCGAAATCTCATGTTCTACGAAAGTCACGGTCCATTGCCGATTGTGCATTGCACCGTAACATTTTATGGAAGATTTACCAAGTACCAGGCGTGTGCGCGTTCAACCATAGTTTTCTATGCAGATAGTGTTTATCATTGAACATTTAACAACTACGTGCGGTTGATAAAATAAAAATCTGTTTGCTATCGTTTCAGTGTTCAGTACCGCTTTATTATCGAATAAGATACACAAAGGCTTTATTATGACGAAGCCCTAGAAGAACTGCTCAGGGCCGTGAGCACAGATGGCTAAGCTGAAAACATTGAATCATTTCAAAGCATTACCCGTCAGCGCAATTCGAACCAGATGTGAAGCTATCATGGGTGGAAAAAACATGCGCATATCCACAACACTCGACGAAACCTTGACACGTGCGGTTCACAACAGCTCCATCTGAGCAATCTAACCTGCAGCACGGCATGGCAGCTTACCCAGGAACCAGTATATAACTTCGCATTTCATGTAGACCCGCCCACTTCAAACAGAAACGACAACTAAGTGCCGAATCCCAATCTGTCGTTGTATCTTGCAGCAGCAGTCCTTTACCCACAGCCATGCCGTTAATCTGGCTTTCGATCGCGCTGCTTGTTCAGTCATCGGCAGGACATCCTTCTGCTTCAAGCACAAGTAAGATAAAAACACGGGGATCAGACGTCAGACACAGGCACCTTTTTTTAATAAGACGGGCGGCTTATACAGTGCCACATTCGAAATTATTTTTAAGTAACTCGCTCACTAGCTGGTACACGCAACATCAACTGTTCATTGAGCCCAATGAGCAGACATGCAAAGCAAGCACGTAAGTGGGAATGTGTTTTCATAACAAAGTTCTCACTGTGCCATTAGGCCAACAAGCTTTCGTAAAGGTGGTTGATATTTTAAATACTTGCGCTTGCTAGATTGACTTCTGTGGCCCATTACTTTGTTTATTTTTAAAATCCTGTTCTTGCATGTTAGCCCACTTCCATTATCACATGTTACTTATCAATTTTGCACTATTTCGCGTAGTAAGTACTCGCATTCACTTCAACATGTACTTTAGTTACTCGACGCCAAGTCATGTGCTGTCGTCATTTATTCTTATTTTCTCATAGATACCGCGAATTCTTACTTAGACCTCTCCATATCCGCAGGAAACTGTTCATGGTGCTAAAATTTCTGAGTTAGACCCCCTCATTAGTGTCCCCCCCCCCGCAGTTCTTACTATAACGATTTCTAAAAACATTGATTTCTTGCTGTCTCCGAACGTCTCTTAGCTGACAAATATTATGCACAGCGTATCACATGAACTTAGTTAATGCCAGGACACCGCCATGTATGCCTTGTTATTATTACATACCTGAGTACACATTGTGGTCTTTATTAACTGTAACGTTACTCAAGGAACCATCCTCCTAATTGTGGTAAGCTTGGCGAGGTGCGCTTTGTTTCAAGTGTAACAAGAGAAGAAAACAGACCACATACACGACAGGCAAACAAGATGGCGCTGGATGAAGGCACGACGGCATCATCCGGTCTACTCCTCCTCCCCGTGGCACATCTTTGCATCACTGGTGTTGCTGCTTTCACCTTGAGCTTATGGGTAGACAAAATTGGCCTACGTCAGTTATCTACTCTGTTTATAAAGCTCAGGCGCACCTCCAGCCTTACAGGCTGCTTGTGTTTCATGAATTTGTTTACCTATACAGTCTTTAGCATTCATTTTCCTACATTGTAAAGTTTACCTTCTGCGGAAACATTCCTTGGCCGACCCTTCTATTGTGCTTTAATTACCATTGTAAAAAGTAATATGCATTAATTCGGCGATTTTCCTACGCTTTTCCGCAGGCGGGTGCATTAATATAACCATCAACAATGTGTTCGAAATTGGCGATGTAAGTGCGTCACTTCTCTTTTCACTTTTTTTTTTAAATACCGATGTATTGGCTGTATGACATGTGCCTAATAACTATATGCTTAACATAAGTTGTATCGGCGAAGCTAGCTGGAATTCTGTGTACCACCTCACTCACTCATGCTCACAGTACCCGAAGTAAGCGTCTTATGAGAAACTAGCCTCTTATGAGAAACACTTTCGGTTCGTTGCTAAAAAGTTCAGTTAGCTTTTTTAGTTTTTGAGTCTTTAGAGGTTCGGATGCATGTAATACAAAAAATCACTTCACTGAAAAAATTTGGATCAGAAAGGGTTAAAAGAAATTGTTACAGTGCGAAACAGACGTATTTATTCCAGGTCGGAATGGCTTCTAGAACACCCTTTTAACGCGACAGCGTCAAGGGCCCCATGCCGCAGAAAATCCGGCGTCGGCGTCGGCGTAAGCATCGTCGTCTGGTTGAAATAATCATCCTGAACCACATCATTTCGAACCACCCCGACCGGGCGGCCCTTCGCATGGCGCAAGGCGTTAGTTACCAAAAATTGAATTTATCAAAGTAAAATCCGTCAGAAAAATGGTGAAGTACGACTTAACCACAACCTACTGACGTGATAGCGTCCGATTGTTATTTGAATATACGAGAAAAAAGACTGATAAGCAGCCAGGGTTCTTTGAATGCTATCGCGTTCCACTAATAAAGGCGAAGGTTAAGCGTCCTCCAATTCTGATGGTGCTTCGGTGTACTTTGGTTCTAGGCAACATGGAGGGGAATGTTGAAAACCGAGCCTTTCTAAATTTAGATTGGACCCCATGTCGCAGAAAATACGGTGTCGGTGTCAACAGCGTCCAATAACGCTTTCGCGTTCCACTTAAAGGCGAAGCTTAAGCGTACTCCAAGTTTTTACGCTGCAAATACCTCAATGTTCAAAATTGCTCGACATGTTCAATGAATTGGCTATTTTCGGACATCGGGATCAATTACAACGAGAGACTGTGACAAAAAGCTAACAACAATGATAACTTTATCAAATAAATGTGGTGCTAGAAGTAAACGAAGTTTGTGACATTCGATTTGCTTGTGGCTCTTTTTATGTTCATTTCTTCAACAAACGACACTGATTGTTTAATTTGGGTTTCACTCTTTGACGATGTGTAATTCGCTGCCCTTCTAGTGCCTCGGAGGGAATGCTGACTTCTGTACGGATCCATCGGTAAGTAATTGGCTGAATGACTGACTGTGTCAGATAATTTCATTTTGCCGTCATTGATGGTTCTGACATGAAATCTTGCAAGGAATTTCTATGTGGTAACGTCTTTGTGCGGTTTTCTCTCTGCAGATTCCTGTCACTAAATTCCTCACGAAGCTGGTGGGAGTAAGCGAAGCAATCGTTTCGTAAATATTCAACTATAAACACTCTCATGCGCTCTCTCTGCCGCCACTGTCATCCTACAGCAAATATGTCCTGCTCCAGTCTGCCTCGACTCTGCAATATACGACGTTTGGAGCTACTAATCCCGGGATGACTTTCCTATTTTCTGGCATGAGCCTGTAGCGATTCGGAAATGAACCAATTCACTTAGTGCTCTATTTTTTGTCAATCTATGGTCAATGGTCGGCAGGTCGTCACTTGATGTATGCACCCAATGCGGAATAGAACCAATGATCGTACGCTTTCCAGCCGAGAATTCAAGCTATGACTCCACAGCGGCTTCGCCCAAGTGAACCGGCCAACGCCTACCTTGGAATCGGCACAGCATTACGCTCAGAGGACGAACAAAGTATTCACACAGATTTGCTCGTCCTGTGCGTGTCATGTGGTGCCGCTTTCAAAAAGAAGTACTAATTAGCCCGCAAGTCTGCATTGTTCCGAGCAATGCCTACACTGGGAACGGCACCCCCGTCCACCGCGAAACAGTGAGGCCAGCTATGGTGTGCTGTGAAGACGCTGGCGCCTAGATCTTAATGCGCGTGCCCTGCACGACCATCTTGCTGTGCATTACGAGCTATAGCTTTGTAGAAAAATGCCTAGCGGAAACTTTGGCCTTAAAGTGTGTACTCATTCTGCAAGCATAGCGACTCAGAAATAACGGGAATGATGATTAGTATACAACTTCCCTGCACTTCTTACTTGTGGCAACAAACGGCTTTGCGACTTTCGAAATTTATTCTTTTTGGCACGATAGTGCGCTTCAAATACAAAAGTTTACAATGAATTTGCAGCCTGAGCACACACTTATTGTCTTGCGGTGTTTAGATGATGGCTCAGAAATTCATAAAAAAGAGCATAGTGAATGATTCCACGAGAACGTCTGAGGCCAGAAGCTCGAATATTTAGACGAATCCACGTACTAGGCGTTATCTCTATCTCCTTGTCTTCGACCTTTTCTGCCTGGTCTCGGTGTGCGCTGTAATTCACAGTAACATGGAACACCAACGAGTCCAGCCTCATACCTTGTTCTCTCTACGGTAGGTCAATGGTCCCAGCGCCATAGGCTGGTGTGTACTAATGTTTATAGGAAATTGTGCTACAGATATGCACTTTGCACGGCACGTGCTTCCAGTGAGATTGGTGGTCTCTTGACGCAAGGCTTTTAAAAAATTTTGATGAGCGACATGAACACACGTACACACGCAGACCCAGCTATGGCGACCAGGAGGGATTGTCGCCAATAGCATCGTCTCTTGCATTCCCCACGTGAGACTGGACCCAGTGCCGTTGCATGCATCTTGAGATGGCGAAGGAGCCTCTGAGCTTTACCGAAGAATTTTGAACACCTCGTGATACACTTGGACATCGGCACTGCTTGAGGACACTTTTTGTGCGAGACATTCTGCATTGCTAATTCAGCACCTGACTAAACTATTGTCACTATCACTTTGCAAGGTCTTGTCACCGTTCTGGGCTACGACTGGCGGAATTATTATATTGCGCATTGCTATCAGTCCATTTCACTGTTAACTCAAAAAAGACAACATAAAAATTTTAATCATGAATAGGAAGTCACATGCCTGTGGAAGCGTATGAATGACGGTTAGTCACATTTGTGCTATCAGTGTTCCAGGAAGTTGATATTGATTTCATCTATACCTTTGTGTCGACACAGGCGACACAGTCAGTTATAAAGTCCGTTTATAATTCAATGAGTTGACATGAAGGTTTAAAATTCAGCTTCGATATCGAAACGCGCCACGCGATATTACGTATGGATCTCTGGGTTTAGGTGACGGAAAGCAGTTCTTGAAGAATAAACACAAGATACATTTTCTTCGTCCACGAACACTCTGCTTTCACCAACTAAGCGCGGTACTGACATAAAAAATATGGGTTTTCACGTTCATAAAATTCCAGTCGATGACAAGAACGACTTCAAAAGCGATTCCACCATTGTTATGCTTTCGGGTCTCAGAATAACACAGAAGCACGACGGCGTACACATGAAGACAAAGAGACATGGCTATCATACATCCTGTGTGTTACACAGGTTACACAGGATGTATGACACTTCTTGCTTCCCAGAACAGGAACTGTCATTTTAATAATCATTCGGTACCTATGGAGCTCCGTATCATTAAAGAAATTAGGCATTGAGGGAACCAATAAGCGCCGCGCTAGTGGCTTATAGTACGAGTTACTGGAAACAGTCCTATCACTGTCTTCTTTTATAAATATTACAGTGACTTTCAACTTAAATCAAGCGCTCGTTTCTACTTTGCCATACTTAGAGTGTCCTCATTTATTTTCTGTTCTTGCTGTAGCGAGGGGAACATTTACACTATAGGGGCGTATTCTGTCGACAATACCTCCAGGTCCCTGCGATATCGCCACCATCATCGTAGATAGGACGGTACGTTATCAAGTACATGGCTCGGTCCGCAATATGCCACCAGAATCTGAGATCATTTGGTAAAAAAATGACAGCATTATTTTCCAGAACAATGTGTGTATGATTGGCGAAGGAGGATCCGCATTCCCAAAAAGCAGTTGCTCCAGCGCTGTTCTTAAAAGCACGTGCCAGACAACCGTGATATCGTACATGTCATTAGCGAACGCGGCTGCCCTGTGGAAGACAGCTCACAAACAAATAACTCTGAACGTTTGGCAGGATGAGTGCAGCCTTGCATTTGCTATAGGAAACCACAAGAAGGATTAGAACCTATTGGTCTAGGCTGTTGCTCGTCTATACGCAAGCGCTCAGGTGGATACAATGCCAGACACGTGTCTACCGCTGTCCTCATTTGACGCGGTGGATGCGTTACGAGAACGCTTTTGTAGGCGCAAGTTCCTTTTATCTCTAGGGAGGGAAACAGATTATCTAAACTGCTAACAATTTATTAACTTTACAACAAACACTGTTGTCCCTAGGCAGGCGGATTGGACACGTGTAAACTTGCGTCAGTGGATTACAAGCCATGAGGTTAACGAGAATTGACTTCATCCTGTCTTCGCTCCTATTCTACAAACTCTTCCTAAGAATTTGCCCTTGTCAAGGCGGGAACGATTTCTGCAGTAGCAAGTTGTCATTTCTGTCACATAATTCTGCCATAGATGCTACACTAAAATTCTGAGCTGTGACAAAACATGTTATGGTACTTAAAAACTGCGTTACAAGAGGAAAGAGAACACAAAAACCAGAGTATCAAACCAGAACTGAACGCAAAATCTAAACCCGTAAAGAAAAACGTTATTTTTGATCTAATCAGAACTGAAACGTAACGTTACGATTTTGTTTTACTGCAGAGCGTAAGAGAAAAGAAAAACAAAAAGCTGTTTCCTGTTCAAGTTGTCCACCTTTTCTGGGGGCTTTTCAGCCGTACATTGGCAGTACTTGAGGCTCCACCATGGTACCTCATTTGTAAATACCATCTTCTCGGGATTTTAAATGTGGCAGCATCGTTAGTGCAGCTTTCAGCGTATTGTGTAAAGCTGCAGAATACGTGTTTTGTTAACTGCGAAAATATTTGCAAAGCATCCGACGCACGAACTCACCAGACTGTGATGCGTGCAAAGTACATGAGACAGCTGGGCACATGTACTTGTGGCTTGTTCCCAGTATGGCTGTCAAGGGCAGGCAACGATGTCTGCGTTAGCACAAATTAACAACAGGTCGTTCAAGTAGAATTGTGTTACTGAGCCATTGGCCGAACATATTACTGAGCGAGCCATCAAGCCTCCCTTGAATATATAGTCAACACAGGCCTAGATTCAAGGCTGTGAAAGGGGCCTTGAAGCACGAACATGTGCATAATTGCATCCGACCGCCTCTCCTCTTCCCTTTCCGTCGGAGCAGAGTAGCAGGCTCGATAATTATCTGCGTTTCCTCAATCTATTGATCTCACTCTCTCGTCCTCAGTAAAACTTCGCTTTACATATATCTCAGCATTAGCATGGGATCGGCATAATTATTATATAAGTACGTGCGGCAGGAAGAACAAACAATACGTGCCATCTTTCATTGCAGCTTAGCACCAGCGTCGAGCTTTTGTACAATATTAACTTGTGCTGTTTCCTCTGTAACCATTGTTCGGTTACGCAGATGATATTCAACCGGATCCGACAATTATTTTCTCGCTCCGGGTTTGAACCGAAACATCACCGTATTTGGCGAACTGAAACGAAAACCGTAACAGAAGAAGAACTTCCTGTTCGATATTCTAACAAAAGCACACGAAAACGAACGTGGCATTTTACTGGCCGTCAATTCGGAATTGTCGCCCGCCTCGCGCCCAACTACACATATAGTTGCAAAGAAATTGAATCCCTTTTCATTCGGCTTGATTATGACGTCGTCATTGGGGCAGTTTATCGCCCCCCGAACGGTAGCCTCGTAGGTTTTCTCGATAAGTTGGAATCAATTTTCTGCACTGTGTAAAAACATCGGAACGAACCAGTGATTATAGTAGGCGACATGAACATAAACACATATAGCATGACAAACCTTGACTATAACTATTTGCTGCAGTCTTACATCTACCGTAATTTAATTACGTCACCGACCGTATAACTAAGGCATCTACGTGTTTAATTGACCACGCATTAACAAATCTAGATACGGGGGTTACTGGAGGCGTTTACTTCGAGCCAATCTCTGATAATCTGCCTATCTTTGCCACTTTGGATTCTCCAACAAGTACCAAGCAAACAACAAAAAACATTGCAACGAAAATAGATCACTAGGCATTACGAGAAGAAATTATTTGCATTATTTACAGTGAAATATACAACGAGGATGTCGATATTGAATTAACTAACGTAATTATATATCTTAATATTGCTGTAGAAAGGAGCAATCGCAAGGTCTCGAAAGGCCGACATGATAAACCGATGTGTCCCTGGATGACAGAGCAGATACTTCGAACATTTAAGGCCAAAGAACACTGGCATGATAAATGGCGGCATAACAAAGATAATGTATACTACTTACAGCAATTCAAAGTGCAGCGGAATAAATCTGTCGCTATGATTCGATCACGCAAAAGGGCGTATTATACTCACCTGGTTACGCAGACCGCTGGTAGGACGAGTATGCTGAGGGAAATCGTAAACGAAATCATGGGAAAACAACGTAAGCTAACTGTGCTTCCCGAAATCATAAATGAAAACGTTGTAGAGAACTTCAACACATATTTCGCATGTATCGGTCCATCCCTGGTTGCAAAGGTCAGTGATTCAGAAGAAATATCTATCTCGCAGAGTCCCGTACTTAACACTTTCGTTATGTATACCATTGAACTTGAAGACGTGATGGAAACAGTCAGTAAGATGTCAACCTCTAAGGCCTCCGCACTAGACGGTATTTCTATTGAGATTGATTAAAGAGAATATAGATATATTAGGACCAGTGTTATGCCACTTGTTCAATCACTCCGTGAACTGCTCTAAATATCTGTCTCAGCTGAAGGTTGCTAAGGTTGTCCCTATCTTCAAAGATGGACATTACAGGCCAATATCCGTGCTCAGTACCAATAATACTATATTTGAAAAAATTCTAACCCGTACGTTCCACAAGTTTATCGATAAGTATCAGGTAACGCAGCAACATGGCTTTCGTCCGAAACACTCAACTTGGTCAGCAGTGTTAAGGTCAACTTAAATAACTAACGTAGCTTTGCAAAATAATATACTTGTGTCTGTCATATTCCTGGACCTAAAAAAGCCTGCGATACAGTTGATCACAACATACTTCTACATAAACTATAGCATTATGGTTTTAGCGGTAGCTCCATGGATCTTCTTAGCTAGCTACCTTCATGAACGAATGCAGGTGGTCAGAATGAACAATGTTACATCATCACCTAAGAATATGAGCACTGGAGTCCCTCAGGAATCCGTCCTTGGGCCACTTTTATTTTTGACTATATAATAACGACTTCCCACTTATTTAAAGTACAAGTGAAATCCTTATGTACGCCGATGACACCTGCATTGTAATAACAAGGCGGCAAGTTGGGCCAGTTGGTTGGGATTCATCGTAAGCGCCGTGTTGTCGTTTTTCCTTCCTTGTGTCCGTGTCTTGTTTGCGCTGTTACGATCCTTACGATGAATTGTAGTAACAGCCGATAACATTTGTGATCTCGAAACTAAAGCAAACGAAGAGTTGAAAAAAGCAAGTGGTTGGTTTTTAATGAACAAACTTACGATTAACATTGAAAAGACTGAATATGTGGTATTTCGAACGCGTAGCAGTATCTTGCCTGATACATCATTAGATTTACAAATAAACGATTTTTCATTAGACGAAGTCAGATCATTTCAGTATCTTGGCGTGACCTTCGATAGCAATCTGCACTGGCAAGAACAAATAAGCGCAGTTTGCACAAAGCTCGCATCGGGATACTACGCACTCTCACAAGCACGTCATCATCTCGATAATAACACTATTTGTATTTTAAATTTCGCACTCATCCATAGCCATATCGCATAGTGTAACGAATCTTGGGGTGCAACATACACAACTTATCTTGAACCTGCACGCAAACTCCAGAAAAGAGCGCTGAGAATAGTTGCCCATTTATGTTACGATGTACCTAGTCAGCCTTTGTTTATTAGAATGAATGTTTTGCCGTATGATATGATACCTGAATTAAAAATTGCCACGTGTGTTTAATATTGTTAAAAACAACGTACATTTTCATATTTCTACATTTTACACATTCTCTCGAGCGACCAGAAATCAAATGCACGGAAATTTTAATCTTCCTCCTACTAGGAATATTTGCGGACAACGTTTGCTTCAGTTTTCCGGGTCAGAAATTTGGAATAAACTACCAGCAGAAATAAAACAAAGCAAATAATTTTTCGTCCGTGGTTAAAAAATACTTCCTTAGCCTGAATAAACCTTTTTAATGGGAACTATCATGATGTCCTTTATTGTGTTCGTAAATAGTTGAAGCCTGCTAAAAATACCATGCTCCATTGCTGTTTAGATTTCATTTTTTCCCTTGTTTTAGATTAATAATTTATGATTTGAACCTTCCTAATAATACAGGAAATTGCCTGCAATCGCCTTGTTAACAAGTGTTTTATATGTTCACTTAGACATTTTTAATAATGTAACATGTTTTTCACTATTTCGCTTTTCTTTTGTACGCTCGTGCTACTTAAAGGTGTACGATAGATACGTGTATGCCCGTGATGTATCTTACTTGTTTTTGTACTTATAATTTATTTATTTTTCATTGGACCCGCAACTAGCCTTTGGCTATGGGTCTAACCAGTTTTGGTATTTCTGTATGTTCTATGTCTGCAAATAAAGAGTTGAATGGAATATATGAATAATTATCCTAGCAGATTTATATTAGCAGAATAATTATCCTAGCAGATTTCTTGTCTGACTTCCGCTAAAATATTGCTCTAAGCACCATACAGCAAACAGGCTGGGAACAGATCACCCCAAAAATTCTATTTTCATTATCGCCGTTATCGTGGCTGTTGTGCTCTTCGAAAAGAATACATACATTGTTGAATTTTTGTTCTGTTTTATGCTGTTGCTTTGGTTGCGCCTAATAGGACCAGGTTTCTGACAAAGGCCTGAACAAAAAAATTTAGAACGTACTGATTGTAGGCTTTCAGGAAGCCAGCGACTGAAAGAACCGTGTAAAGCTCAATACTTGTGACATCATGCTCATTATTTTCAGTTAGCTTCGGCGTAATGTGACTTGGTTTGCTGCACAGGATATAAAAATACTGTCTGTTACCGCGCAGAAAATTTGATATACGTGAGACGTTTTGGGGTACGTTGTTGCTAAGGGAAAAATCAAGGTATGAATTTAATGTCAAAGAACACCTTGAGGAGCGCACTGGTCTTTATATATATTGCAAAATAAAGTAATGTCTACGTGAATGAAGAAGTTATTTCATACAATTCAGTTTATTCTATCGATATACAGGTCAATTATTGTCAAAGGTTTGCGTGTTGTGTTACTGAAGACGAGAAAGCAAGCACCAGTAGCGATAGTGACGCTATTTCAGCAACAAAACAATATTGAGAAAAGTCGTGTTCACAGCTGAAGTGATTGAGTCACTGAACACAAAGTGTTTTGTTTCTTCTAGTGCACTATTAAGGGTGTAGCGCAAAATGGATCTCCAGAAGAAATTGCAAAATCAATCTCTGGACTAGTGGCAATACTTCTGAATAGCCTTGGTTTGGGTAAGTGCCATATATTTGTTCCTATTTGGAAAACTATTTAAGCAACTTGGTATGTAAGCTTTAAAATTGACATTATATGTACTAGGCACTCTCGATATCAGATATGAAGCGTTATAACGTAGAACTAGTCGAAATTATTTTATTGCACTTGTGCAATGAGCCTTCCACAATTTCCACGTATTTTGGGGTTTGTCACGCGACATAACGAAAAGCGCGCAAACTGAAAAGACTTGTGCACACTGACGCCAACATCGGCTGCTGCTTCTGTTCCAAGCAAAACTTCCGCTAGATAAAGTGATGCGTAAATTGTACGTTTTATGAAAAAGGAAATCCAGTGTCAAACGTTAAACATGATCGAGAGCTCCGATACTTGTCGAGCTCAGCTGTAGTGCAACGCTACGGATGGCAGACGACCCGCTCAGCTGTGCTCGCATCGCAGCCGATGGCGCCGCTAATATCAGCGTATTTTCTTCCGCGTACAATTATTGCGAAGAGCGACATCCGTACGGAAATATTACTGCTTGTGAGCGTCGGTGATTCACTCTGAAGCGTCTTCCGCTTTAGCTTTGATGTGAACCGGAGAAGGCCTAGCGACGATATTGGCGCCGTCGCGTGATCAGCGGCGGTGAGGCTGCCGGCGCTGCCAGAGTGACCACTCCTCGGTCGCTGATTGGCCATATCGCAGTAAGGTTGCCACACAAATTGGTGCTGGTCCCATCCTGTCTACAGCAAGAAAAGCTCACCGTTCGTGAGCCACACCGCCGTCGAACAACCAACGGCCCGCGAATGGCAAACTGCATGCGGCGAGTTACCGTGCCGGTAACGTGGACGGGCCTTAGCCTCGACTCCGCACTTAGCTTCGACGCCGGACAACAGCTACCCGCTGTTGCTGCCGTGCCGGCTCGTGCCCATGCGAAGCGTGCCGCTATGGACCCTGTGTTGCGCGCACATCTAGAAGAACACTGTCGGACTCTGATCGCGCAGCTAATCCGACCGCTAAGCATGACTGTGTTGGAACGTGACCGATTTGGCACTCGCGTTGCGGGCTCTAATTACCGATTCGCACGTGGGCACAAGGTGCGCGCGTACCTGCTAGCAGACTAACCGGAAGTCGTAGGTTCTTGCTCCCTGGTGAGGTCACGACGTCCACTGGGGATACCGGAAAGGCCCGGAGAGCTTTGCTTTTTTTTTTTTTTTTTGTAGCACACCCGCGGCGCGTAGCGCGGCCGTGTTTGGTATCGTTGATCGTGACGGCATTGTTAACTCGATGCGCGTGCTTATTTGAAATGTTTAAAAGATATCGGAGGTGGTTTAGGCGCGCTTTAATGCCAGTAACCAGCTGATACTAGTTCGGCCTACCCCGGTGTGATATATTTTCCTATATGAGGAACAACGTTTCCACATTTCGTTTCTTTCCCACAGACCCAACGCAAAAAAAAAATCCGCTTAGCACGAATCGCTAATTCTGATAAGCCGAGCTTGCGCAGCTGTCACTGACGCCTCCTAATCGGATCAGCGAGAGGCCTGCACCGGCAGAGTTGGATAAGGAAACTGTACTAGCAACACGAGAAGAAACTGGTGTTTCTTTGGATATAGAGAGCTAGGCCAGCATCGATGATGACACGGAAACATGCAGGGTTGGCTCCAAACACTATTTCGTAGATGTATTTTGGTGAGGAAACGAGGACACTTTTCAGGGGCCAAAAGTACCAGCCATGTTCACACGTGATGCATCCGGAGTTGCCCCGAATCGTTTGGTATTTTAGTGCGATAGCAATTATATGGACATTCCAAAGCAGATTTCTGCCGTCGGAGTCGCCGTCGGCGTTGCCGTGAGGTTCCGTATGACGTCAACGGCGATGAAATCGTCGCCGCGCTCCGGACGCTGTATGTGCGAGTGAGAGGGCGCGAGGGACGCGCGCTTTCACGGGGAGCGAACGCACGTCGGAGAGCAAACGCGCGTTCTGCGCCGTGCTCCCTGAAGGGCTGCGTCTCTTTCCTCCGTTACAATCACCATATAGAGAGAGCAAACGCGAGTTCTTCAGTGGCTCGAAATGCCGTGGGGGGACGAGAGGGAGG
This sequence comes from Dermacentor silvarum, assembly GCF_013339745.2. Taxonomy (NCBI): domain Eukaryota; kingdom Metazoa; phylum Arthropoda; class Arachnida; order Ixodida; family Ixodidae; genus Dermacentor; species Dermacentor silvarum. The sequence continues at coordinate 120,906,450 of NC_051160.1, read as the reverse complement.
GATGGGAGGCGACGTTTAGCTGCCGCACCAAATGCGTATTTGTATAAAAACGTGCTCCCTATTGGGCAGCAGAAATAAGCGTCATTTTTCTTCTTCAATAAAATCACTACTATTTGTATAAAAACGTTGCGAGGCGAGAAGGTAGGTAAGATTTCCGACGCTGCTCGACGAGTGTCCCATTCTGATCTCGTCGAAAACCTCCGAGCTGCCTGCCCCCAGAGGCACCGGCAACAGTCACCAACGCCACGCGCGTTCGGTGCGAACGCGGATAAAACGCCGACGGCGTCGACAGGAGTTCTGCGCGCCGCTGGTGCTGCTGCATGTCCAAGTTTATACAGCTCATAAAACTACTATCCTTGTTCTAGTACACTCTACCACTGCCTCTGGTTTCCCTCTTTGTAGAGCCACATACCCGCCGCGGTGGCTCCGTCAGCTAAAGCGTTGCGCTGCTGAGCATGAGAGATCGTGGAATTGAATCGAGGCTGCGGCCGCCGCATTTCGATGGAGGCGAAAGGAAAAAAAAATGACAGCAGATCGACGAGGTGAATGATGATGAGTGGGCGAAGCTCCGGAGGGAATCATCGGATCTCCCGCTTAAGGGGACGCTAGAAACGCACGTACTGCACGTTAGAAACGTGCAGTACTCTCTAGTAAGGGGGAGCGGCCACAGCGTCTTACGCAGCCATTTACACATGCAGGAACGTGCACCGCGTTTGCCGACGCCATCACATGACTGCTGAGAGAGTATACCCCCCCCCCCCCCCGTATTCATAAACGCTCCTCGACTTGAACTTGACTTGCCACCGCTTTGGGCAGCGCGTTCGAAACGCGTTGAAGGTAAGGTGGAGAGGCCACAGCGTCTTACACCAGCTTCTTACACGGGCCATAACGCGCTAGCACAAACGCGTTAGAAGCGCGCTAGAAACGCGGCCTTTCGTTAATGTTGGGTATTTATAGCCATCGTGGTGCGTTTGTCCATGTCCGTTTGTCTATGTCCGCTTCGTGGCGTAGTCTTCTGTTTGCCTTGTATTTAGAGCCGCTTTGTTTGAAAATAATTAGAAGCCAATCTATTCGTGGATTTATCTATTCAGGAATTGAGACTAGAGTTCTGGCTTATGCGGATGATGTGGCAATTTTTTGCAGAGATACTGAGAGTGTGGAGAAAACTATGAAAGAGGTTGTTTCTTTTTGTGCCGCAACTGGAAGTGCTGTCAGCTGGACTAAGTGCCTAGGCTTATGGCACGGCAGCTGGCCACAGACACCCGGCTATTTTTGCAACATAAATTGGAGCGTTATCCCTGCAAAATACCTTGGGGTGCCATTGCGACATTATCGTGACAGTGCAGAGTATTGGAGCGAAGAAATAAAAAGAGTTAAAGACCAGACAGAAAAATGGGGTGGGCATAATTTCTCGATGTTTTCAAGAGCTAGTGTGTGCAATTTGTTTTTAGTTACAAAAGTGTATTATGTACTACAAGTTTTATACATGGCAAGAGTTTCGGTGCAGAAATTTCATAGAGTGTTTGCAGTATTTATATGGGGATCTACTTGGGAAAGAACTAGCCGATGTAACTTGTTTCATTCGTTGAAGAATGGGGGACTCGGGCTAACACATTTGTTTTTGAAACAGATCGTAAGTAGGTTCTTTTTCTTACGGGATCAAAGTTATATATTTCTGCGTACTGTTATTCAAGTGAGATTAAGTTCTTCGTTGCCTGAGTGGGTTGTTTCGTCAAGAAATGAACGAACACCAACGCCAATCGGATTTCTGAAGGAAGTTGTTATGTCATTTTCATTACTGAAAGCTCATTTTTCGAATGAATTTTTGTCTTCTGTGACGCGAAAGAAACTCTATCGGGATCTTGTAGATGTTTTCTTACCACTTCCTGTATATCGCACGATATACAACTTAGGACCTGAACGGAATGTTTTGAAACGTGTGAAAAATATGCCTGTTAGACCTTCAGCTAAAACATTCTTTTTTCAATTGCATTCTGGCACTCTCCCTGTGAAGCAATGGCTACAAAATAAAGGCATATTTGTTCCATGGTCTGTTAACTGCATCATATGTAACAAATCGGAAACTATCGAGCACATCTTCCTGGATTGCCATGACTCCGTTTTCTTGTGGGACGTTCTCAAACGAACTCTGAAAAAAGAACTGCCGATAAGCCCTTTCGGTATTCGTTTCTTGCTATGCGCAGACGCAGAGGGAGTGCCGGCTGACATGATAATGCTTTTGTGCATGAACAGTGTGTGGAAAACGCGCATGGATGTCAGGAATGCCCGCGTAGATGCAAGGTCGGCAAGGCAACACCTAGTTGAAAGTCTTACGTACACCCGGGATGCCCTAAGGCACATGATTGAACCACCAGAGTGGATTCAGGAGCTTGACGTTTTGGTGTCTGTGGTGGCCTCTTTGAAGGCCTTTCAAAGTAGCATAGCCTAGCCAAATTATGCGTTAATATTGTGTAGCGCCAAGTGACCTGCTTTGTATTTGTACGGGTGTATGTATTGTTGCAAAGAAGGGAATAAAGAAAAAAAAAGCTTCGTGGCGTAGTGGGCTAACGCCGCGCGCTCGGAAGCGAGGGGTCCCTGGTTCGATTCCGCGCTACGGACACAACTTCGGAATTTTTTTCTCATTTTTCTCAGACTGGTTACACACTACTACTACTACTACGACGGGGACGGAACGGGTGCCGCTATAAGGAGCTTCGCCCCTAAAAAGTTGCAGTGGCTTAGCTCGGAAATGCCAGGATATACGTAGCGTTAGCAAAGGTTCAGCTGATTATTCTTAGCTTTCCTGGTTGTCTAGATTGTCAAGGATTAGCTTGATTGTCATGCTTACTGCTGCTCCAATGACACACATGCGGTATACGTATTATGTGGCACATGTATATTTATTTTTGCTCAACGTCACGTTGCTTCTCTATTGCCACAAAGACGGCTCGGTGATCAGTGAAGTAACACGCTGCCGTCTCTATGGCCCCAACACAGTATTTGGAGTTGTCTGTCTGTCTCTGATAGACAAGATCAATGGTGCTTCCCCATTGGGTCGTCTGTGCAGTTGGAAGACTGGCTAAGTCGAGGTTAAACTTGTCCTTCAAAGGAACACAAAGAGAGTCTGGAGCATGATTGAAGTCACCAGCCACCACACACAGTTCACTTGCCGCCCGACTAGGTATACACGTAGATACTACGTCTATAGTGTCTTTAACGCAATTGTTCGGTGGCACATACACGGCTTCGATTATCACACCACTTTCGTCAAGCTGAACGGCACAGGCTTCACCCTTAGGCACCGCTACGTTTGGCAGTTCACTGGCAGCAATCCCCATTCCTGACATAGATGCAGACTCCCGAGCTTCTGGTAGCGTCAACACGACTGGCATAAGCATTTGCGCTCTCCTTCTCCATGGCTATACCACACTGGCAAACGCCAGTCAGAAGCGCAGCGGCTCCAGCGCAGTGTCAGACGGCGACTGCACAGCGAGCGCGCGCCGGCGCCAGTGCGTCTACCACGGCTACGACGTCACTCCTCTGAAATGCGCAGACCGGCGGCGGTGAGTCGCGCGCGGCGGCGGCGGAGTGCGCGAGAGGTGCCGGCTCCGGTGGCTCCGGTGCGCAAGCCGTGTGACATCACTGATCCTTGCGCATGCGCAGCACGGCTCTTGATGTGCTGCGCGAAACGGGCTTGTCTAGGCCAGTATAGCTAAGGCTACAAAAACGACCGTGTGCTTGCGTTGTAGTGCACGTTCAAGAACACCAGTTGGTCAAAATTAATCCGGAGCCCTCTACTACGGCGAGCCTCATAATCAGAACTGGTTTTGGCACGTAAAACCCCAGAAAGAAAAGAAGTAGTAGAGCTACGTGTGTGAATTCAAGTGACGTCACAATGGGCAATCGTTGTGGGTGTCGTTTACAGCGTTCCTTCTCCCGCTTGTGTTTCCCGGTAAAGATTACGGTTGCGTAAGCTACTCGGAGTGGAAAAGTACCCAACAGCATAGACATCACGTAGTGACGTCACCACGGTCTAGCAACTCATTCAGTTCATTCGAGGCTACCATGGGTAGTCCATGGAAAGTAAAGACGCCAGAAGAACGGTGTGAATGTTATGTCGTTGTGAAGTAATAAAGGGTGTGGTTAAGTACATTTTATTGTCTCTGGTTTCACTCTTTGCAGAGCCACTTGTGTAAATTCAAGTGACTCACAATGGTTAATCGCTGTGGGTGTCGTTTACAGCTTCGCTATCCAAACACCTTCACAGCGTGGATTGGAGCCAAAGTTTTTTGTTAAATAATATAAACACGTCATAGAGACAGCTCAACAGTTACTCAGGTTTCCAAGCGCGTGGTGAAGAAGGATAAAATTGACATCTGATATTGCAATTTTTATCTCAAATCACAACGAAAGTATTTTTGTCCAGCGACTTCATTTACTTGGAAAACGTAAAACTAGTAATTGTGAACATGCTATTTTCATTACTTTTTCCATGAAAGTAATGAATACATATACAAACATGCTACGTGTCGTGCCTTTCATGTGTTATAGCGTTCTCATTAAGCGAGGCATTTTGATTGTAGAATGCTTAATCTCATGCAGACTTCCTACTGAAGGATGTCCATTCCAGCGGCTCCTGGTGCGGGTGCAGCCGCGTTTGCAAAGATCCTATTCACATCAACATAGGCGATGTCGGTCTTCTTGGTGAGGTAGGTGTATGAAGCCCACATTAGACAGCTTGCTGTTTACTGTTCCAGATACCGAATCATTAAGCTTGGTAAATTGTTATCAAACAAAAATGAGAGTTTGACAGAAGTTCTGTCAGAGTTTTTTCTTTGTAGTAGACGGAACGACCTTGGAATATTCTTCGGAATGCCAATAGTATGCATATTTCATATTCGCGAAATTGTAAATCTAGCCAAGTGTCTACATGTGTAAAGGTACTCGCATTACCATATCAATGGTGGAGAAGAATTCGCTCTTCCAAATTGTTGCTGCACGGATGAGGTCAGACTATTTGCGCTTGTGAATTTAAGAAAACTACTAAAACCAGGCACATTTACACGCGATGATTTTGAGTGCACCGAGGCAATCTTGCCGTAGGAGACACAATAAGTATGCGTCTAATTTAGCCGTGTCATGACTAGCCAGCACAAGTACCTTGCGAGCGGAAATTTTCTAAACAATACAAAACCAACTCGTGCAGAAAAAATAATCATCATTGCGTGCCTTTCAACTCGACAAGACTGCTCTGTAGCAGATCTGAGACTATGGCTAGTTGGTTTTACATTCTAGAAGCTTCAACGAGCTGTTATTGAACATAGAACTTAACATTAAAAACAAGAGACAACTTGAGCGGGCCCTACAAACAAGTACGTTAGACTGTAAAATGGGATTGAAAATAGCTTGTTCTACCATCGTGCTGTGAAAGCTACATCGGGCGTCAACTCTATGCTCGGGCAGCAACTCAGCAGCAGTGACCCGGTAAGTCACTTGGAAATTCAGGGAATACGTTCAAATGATTCTTTCTGTATGACACATAGCCACGAGTACTAACTCACATGCAAAAAACGGGGTGATCACAGTTACCTTAGAATAATTTAAAATGTCTTCAACGCGCAAAAATTCATGGGCAAGCAAACTGTCCATCGTACAAAAATCAAAGAAAATGGAGCTAATGTGGGTCACTTGGAAGAAAAAGAAAATCACTTTGAAGCCCCACATGTTTACTGCGAAAGGTTTCCACTTTGATCTGTATGCACAAATATTCCAATATAAACAGCCGTTGAATTGCGGGTCCTGTATACTGTAAACCGAGTTGCATGCTCAATGGCCCTTAAGGGCGTTTGTCGCTTTACTTTTTTTTATACTCGGACAAGATTATTCCAATCTAAACAGCCCAACCTGTTATCCTAATTGTTCCTCGGGCTGGTGCAGCGTACTACCGTGTTCAACGCCGTCACTTTTTTTCACACCATGCAAGTTTCGTGCATCCTATCCTTCAAGCACCTACAGGAGCATGAAGGATAGATGCACCTACAGGTGCACGAAACGAAAACATAATTTTTCTGATGTGTCAGCCAGGCTACGGCCTTCTTCAGGGAATTTAGGTAACAGGAATGCGCGTTTCTTAAGAACACACACATAGTGTAGCGGGCCCCCGAGTACGTGCTGTGTCAATAATATTTGGCATATCACCGTCAATGCGGCCACAGGTCAAAAACAGTGATACGTTTTGCGGATCACTTTCATGCAGATTAAACCAAAATGATAAAATAATAAAATAAGTAAAGTCAACAATTTGGGCAATATCATGAAAATCTATCTAAAAGGTTACAACAAAGCAGGTTAGAAAAGTTATGAAATGTCATAAGTCCGGGATACAAATGCAATATTAAAAGAGGTGCATGTAAACAAAACGCAAGATTATGTGTAGCACAAGAGCACTGACAATGGTGGTGAGTAAATTCCTAACTGATCGTATTGCTACATTCGACTGGTAGAGTGAAAAAATAACTAAATAATTTAAATATGATGTGCAGATATACTAGGAGAGCAAAAAAAATGTTACAGAAAGGTCTGACAGAGAAGTGCCTAAACACGCATAACGAAACTGTGATGAAAGTGCAACTACCAAATGGTTAGCCCATCTACAAAAATTTAGCTTGACTGGACTTTCGTTTATGCCAGATCAGACAGCCTTAACCATATAAATAAGAAATGACTCACGAACTTCTCTTTCGAGGTGCGAAGTGAAACGTTACTCTAGTATAGTGGCTGTCAGTTTATCACATGAATGGCCATGAATGTTAACGTGCTTGGACAGAGGAAGATTAGGAACGCTTGTGGTGTGCGACTGGTGGTTATTAAAACGCAGTCTGAAGGTGTTTTGAGTTTGTCCGGTGTATTGAAGTTTGCACATGGAGCATTCCAGCATTTACAGCCGTCTTCTTTATGAAAGGGAACACGCGAGCGCGTGGCAGATAGCCTCGAAGCCCACATGTGGCGCAGCGCCGTGGCGAGATGTGAAACGAAAAGGAGAGAGCTGCGCGATTCTTTCTATCGTCTGCACCCTCGTGTTGCAGTTTTCTTTCTTTTTTATCGCTTTGTGCTGCATGGCCGACGACCGGACAAGAGCGCTATGCTCGTGACTCAAAGCGCGATCATGGCATCGCATCCTCCAGAGTGATCGACGAAAACTACGACGATAACAGAACCTGTGTAGATGTCATATCTGTACCTTGCGTTTTGTGCTGCTCTAAAGGAACGCCGTATAACAGATATACAGAGTGTCCCAAGCTATCATGCACAAAGATTTTAAAATATTCAAATTTCGCGTAGCTGGACAGAAAAAAGGTAATGTTGTTTGCCGTAGCTTGAGATACCCGGACTCTGCATTCCGCCTATTTACTTAATTTGTGTTACAAAATTATCAGCTTCTCAAGTAATAAAATTAGATTACAACTGTCAATAATAAAATTGTAGAGTAGCATGAAAAACTCCCGTACAGCTTTCTGTTGCTCAATACGTCCTAATAAAAGTGCATTTCCGAACGTGAAAGAAGCCCGCGAATACACGCCAAATGCCTCGAGCCGGTCACGCGGCATCTTCATGTAGGATAATAAGCGCTCTTATATGATTTTCGTGTGTATTAACGGCACGTGAGATAGTAAAAGCAGGTCTGGTCTGTGGAAATTTATTATGTTTTACAGCGTAAGCTGTTATGGGCTCATTCCAATAGCCGTTTCGGTTCGCGATGGTGTCCGGCACTGCCGCCGCTGGAGACCGTAACCTCTATCGCTGGAAATGCGAAAAAAAGTACCCGCTCCCCGCGGGAGTCGGATACATTACCACTGAGCCACGCAAGCGCTTGCTATCAGGCAGCGAAAAATGCCCCATAAACGCATCCTAGGCGGGCGCGCAGGTGCAGACGATCCGAGCATCCGACAGTATGGTGGCACCATCTAGGTAAGGCGCCTGCAAACGCAGCGTGCGCAGGCGTAGACGACGAGGTGCGATTCAGACGAGGCGCGCAATCAACGCGATCCCGAGCTGTGCAAGCCTCCGTGGGTATGGTGGCGCCATCAAGTTGAGGTGCCTGCAAACGCAGCGTGCCCGACATGTGAGTTGCATATAGCAATTACATGCTGCATGTATAACTGGACCTGGTTCACTCAAACAGGCTTGGTGACTATTTGTCACCAGCCTGTTTTGCAGATTCCAATAAACAATCGTGATCATCATCATCAACAACAACAACAACGTGCGGTGTCACGGGTCAAGGGATGTGAGATGTGCGCCACATATTCTGGATACCTATTCAGTACACGTTATGGCGTCTCCTCACAAGGTACGAATCGCTGCTGAAGAAGCGAATCGTAGAGGTATACGTGCGCGGCTACAATCAGGCTTGATCGGGCTTAGCAGACGGCTGTTCAGAGAGCATTAGAAGCCTCAGCTCGCCGTCGACGCCGGGCGGACAGTTCTGATCGTTCTCGTCAAAATGAGGCGAAGAGGCTTTGACGCATAGACCCTGTTGCGCGTGGTGCCGAAATTGGAGCTTACGCTGTGACTGTGCTGCGTGTGCCGCGCAGGCCTGTGACTTTTTTTCGTTTGCCTCGAATGCTTTCGAAGCTGTAGTAGCAGTGATGTTTATCGAAAACAATCCTCGTTTGCTGTAATGTCCCATCAAAAGATGGACATCAAAAAGACAGCGAAAGAAGCAAATTAGGGGCAGCTTCAGACTACTGGTGCGAAGACTCGGCCAATAGCAAAGCTGGCGACCCCACCTAGCTTTATCTCGGTTCGGACAAGTTTTTGCGAGGTTGTGCTTTGAGACACGGCTACGTTTTGCGCAAGATCACCCTGGAATCATCGACAGCCCGAGGAGCGACGAAAACTAGGTCATTGAAGTATTTGGAGGCTCAAAAGATTTTGCTCGCTTTCGCGGGCTCGTAACTCCGGATCTTCTGCAAATCACCAACGTTTCGCCGCCGCTTCTGCGGCACGATACTCGGAGTCGGACCGAAGTCTTCTCATTCGCGCTGATGTAGCGGCGCGGCGGCATCCTCTCCTTTGGGAGTGACGCTCTTCTTCGGCCGCCCCATCTTCGCGGAAATGTGAGTCGCGCGGAAATAATGTCCCTGTATCTTCAAAAGATGCGCGAACCATTGTTCAAATAGGAAAGGAGAGTTTCCTCCCCGCCCTCTACCCCACTCCTGACTTCTTCGCCGTTTTCCGTTCTCCCATTGGACGAGGCTTGAACGTAACGAATAACTCACGGCGCTTTTGTTATCGCGGGTAAACGGCGCCATTAGTCAGCGTAGAAAAACCGGGACACATGTGCGCTCTGCGTGAACATAGGCTTTTTACATTTTTGAAGACGCGCTCGGCTGTACCATGATGCCAACTGGCTGTGCTGCTCGATGTTCGAATAGCATTGCCAAGGGGGAGCAAGCTTTTTGGCTGTTCCTCGTGACAAACGAAACCTCAAATGGCGAGCGATATGGCTACACCGTATCGGAAGAAGGAAATTTGACTGCCACCGAAAGAGGTCATTACTGAGGGATGTTGTGTTCGCTTTTCTCACCCAGTTAGTGAAGAACGCGGGTAGGTGGGTGCGTCCGCGAGTTCACCATCAGCCGACCGAGAAAAAAGAAAGTCCCGGTTTATGCTCTGCGGCGAACAAAAGGGCACATTTTGGGAATATGAATACCAGCATGACTTCTCATAAAATGAGCATAATGAAAGAGTCGCCAATGAAAGAGCAAAACGCAGAAAGCGCGCGCACACAGGAACCAAGGCAAATAACTGAGGGGGAAAGGAAAGCGCGCAGATGCATTTCGGAAATAAAAAAAACAGGTTGAGGGTATTTAGCACATAAATGTATCCGCCGTGTTGTGTGTGCATAGTTTGATGTAGCTCTTCGTTTTCGTAAATGTGTAAGGTAAACAGAACACCATTCGATTTCGAGAAACAATCAGCAGTATGGTAAGGACTGCTTAGGATTGCGTTTAACTTGTTCTACCTTTCGTTTTACTCGTCCGAGTGACGCAGATTCTACTAATAATTGAACGTACTACATATACGTATATATCTTACGTACGGCAAAGCTAAGGGCAAGAGATTGGGTGCACGCGATGACGTCATGGCTCACGCAGCTGTGGCAAGGCTCGGCGCGGTCGGCGTATCTGGGGCGAAGCATTGCTAGGCGACGCATGGTGGCGTCATCGCCAGGCGGATGTTTCGCATCGTACACTCGACAGACCATCCTCGAGCTTAAACAGCTTCGCTAGTTCACAGGGGTATGTTCCATTGCGCTTGGACCCTTTCTTCACTACCACCAGCCAGGCGCGCGGCGAGTCACGTGGTCAGGCGGCGACCCAGATGCGGAGAGCGTTTGCGCCCAGCCGGCGGCGGAGGTCGGTGGGGTGAGTGACGTGTTGCATTGCCAAGGATACGGCGCAGCTGCGGTCAAATGAAAATCAAATTGCTGGTGACGGCTAAACTCGACGCGACCTCCTTAGTAAAGCTTTCGCTTTAAAATAGCACCAAATCCAAGCTGACGCGCATGTCAGATCCACCATTTGCTATTGCCGCCGCTTCCAAGACCTAACGTTCTAGTTTTCTTTCTGCGTGGCCGTCAAGCTCTGCGGTCGTCTACTGTGGACAGAAACCCCAACGTTGGTATCGCAAAGTTACATTCGAGCCTGTGGCAGCCCATCGTTCAGGCACTGGCCCGTTTGTCCAAAGGTTAAAAGATATAAGCACATTGTACAAGTAGCACATGGGACATACTTGTGTTTTGTCGCACAGTATTTTTTTCTTGAACGCGTTATGCTTACGAGAAACCAACGTTGTTCTATTGCTTTATTTTGCTCCAAGGAAACCAAGGAACTAAGAAGTGTTACTTGAGTTGCTGAGGTGTTACCTTTATGCAAACTCAATCTTTTTTTTTTTTTAGTGTAACAGATGTAGGCAAAAGCAGGGCATCTGTATAGGTGCTAGCGTAGCTCGCGTTTTCTGTCAAACATTTAGGACATTTTTTTTGCATTGCATTGTGGCCAGCGTGTTGCCGTCTTCTACGTCTCCATATTTTCACACACACTTTTTTAGCAGCGGTGTTCATCTAGTCTTCTCATAAACAGCCACTTCTGTAACACCATCAATACTGACATGGTCGTATCTATCGGCGATCATACAGCCAGACGCAGTATCTCTGATTTATTAGTGTTGCGTGGCCGTGATGGCTCGGCGCTTTCTATGAGAGTAATAGTGTATTTCTATGGTTTTGTTTTCAGTGTGTGGATGACTTAGCTGTGTTCTGTCAAGCGGGCAGCCTGGCTGAAGTAAGATGCTCCTTTGCCTATCTTTATCGTATCCAGTAAAGTCGGTTTCCATATCTCAACCATACAATAAGTCGCTCAGGTAATATACATGTATTTCATTGCTTTTTTTTCTGCAGGACACAATCTACGAAGAACTATTCGAAACTCTTGAGGTGAGTGACCAGGTGTACTGCAGCTTCACAGGAAAAAAAGTGCAGATTTCACGCCAAATGTCCAAGTGTGTTACCGTTGGATAGTTACAATAACGAAGAAGTGACAGATATCTATGATATATCATTTGTTTGATAAGAAGTGAGCAGCTTTCTGTGGCGTTGACTTTCTGTACAACTTTCTAAATGCGCTAAAATTTCAATTCTTCGAGTTTAGAAGACTGCATATTATAGGACGCGTCTTAAGTAGCCGAATGGGATTAAAAATGTGCATATAGCCTTGCGTATGGAACAATCAATCCGAGAATCCTCGAGATTTACTTAACGTCGCAGCAGGAACATATTCAACGCGCACAGGTATTGCAGGACTCGATAACTGAAGCCAGCTAGCATCAATGTTATCATCCTTTTGTGTAGGCCACGGCGGCTGCATTTCGATGGGGGCGAAATGCGAAAACACCCGTGTACTTAGATTTAGGCGCACGTTAAACAACGCCAGGTGGTCCAAATTTCCGGAGTCCCCCACTACGGCGTGCCTCATAATAAGAACTGGTTTTGCCACGTAAAACCCCATAATTTAATTTAATTTAATCCTTTTGTGTACTTGATTACTCGCTCCTAAATTTCTCACTGATGTGTTAACAATTGCTTCTTTGGGGTGATTAGATGTCGTTCTAGCTTGGTGTATATTCGTGCGCAAGTTAGCAATTGGTAATATACAAAGGAAGGAGAACGTACTGAAAAAAGAGCACGTATAGGTGAAAATCCGCCGCTGGGTAAGAATACAATGATGGCCGGAAGGACATACAGATTTTTTTTTTTGCGTGTGAAGCTACGTGATTTGACGCCCTAGTTTTAGGCAATGCCTAAAACAAAGATTCTGGCGTACCTAAAGAGTTGTGAAGAAAAGCATATAGCCGGCAACTTACGTACGTACTAAACACCACTCTTTAATCCGTTGCGGGTAACTTATTAAATATTCAAGAATAATAATTCAACCTTTCCAATGCTAAATTATCAAGATCAGTAACAATAAGAACATAAAAATTATAGAAAACGTCCTATTCCTCAGTATTTAAATTGCTATTTACTATGGAATCTTAATGCTGTACCCATGTCATAAAAAAAACCCGGGAAATATGAAAAAATGGAAACGATGACAACTCGCCTTCAAGACGTTATGACAGCACGACATCACTTGTAAAAACATTAGGAAAAATTGTTTTTTAGGTCTCTGGGCTACAACCAAGAAAACAACAGCGCGGCGACGATTTCTGCTTCTTCACTGGCTATGCTCACATGAACCCCATATGGACGGGTCGAGTCAGAAGAAGTCGGGCTCAGACAGCCCAACTGCACAGCGTTTATGCAAACTCGTGCTTGACAGTTCTAAATAGTTGTTGGCTAACAGCAGGCGCCGATGCCACGCGAACCACCGACTTCACCTGTCCGCGCTTACATGTGCGCTTCGGGAAGGTCAGGCTAGACCAGTAAATCCCGCGCAATCACGCTAACTCAGTCCCAACGCCTGGCGTTTACGCCAGGTACGACAGCCAAACCCCTTTCCGACCATCTGACTAGACCTGATTTACAGCGAAGCTGTTAAAGGCTAGTTCCCGCAGGTTCGTGTCCGCGTGTAGAAAAAAAAAACTATCATCAGCATTTAGGCTCCATGTGGGTGATGGTTTGGCTGCATGTGTGTCGCGGTTTCCCGACATCTTTGCCTTAGCACAGGTGCCAAACCAATGACTAACATGAGTGATAGGTCATGACATCAGTGACTTCACACTCTCGTAAGTTATGTCAATATTAACGATAATAAAATCGCGTGTGGCGCGCAATGAATATGCTGGTATGCGCCAAGGATATGCGGGTATGAATGAGCGACAATAAAAAAAAGAAGGAAGATAGGAAAGAAATATACAAACAGAGAAAAAAAGAAAGAAAGCATGTAAGAAAGAAATCAAGTGTGGCTCATACCCGCGTTGGAGATATGGGTATGAGTTGCCGAGAGTAGGAGCGGGAGAGATCTCACAGGGTCCTGACGCTGCCGTGCAGTGTGCCGCGGCTATGAATGATGTGGCTAATACGCTAGTCTATAACGATGGGGCGGACTTAGCGCAGCAAATGCACTACTTGGCCATCCCGCCAGGCGAAAACAAGATGCCGGTGTCCTTGCTTTTTGACGAACATGCCGAAGACGCTCAATATAACCAATAATGATAATATATATAATATATATATATATATTCGCTATACCAATATTCACTACAACAGAACCACCATAGTCGCAGCTTCGCTGGCTTCCATCTTCAGAGTAGTGAAAGGGCTCTGAATTTTTCTCTGGGTTCATGCAAAAGTCCCGATTGTGGTCGTCGTTATCATAAGTTGTCGTGGCTGTTGTCAGTGGCTGTACAGCTGAAACGAAATGGCGGCGTTAATGTAGAAGCCACTGACTGCGCCACTTGCGCGTCACCACGGTGTAAAAAGGAATTGTCATCCGACGGCGGCGCGAGGCGCGGCCACTTAGTGTGACTCTACGCACGCCGCTGCCGCAAGGGGCAGCACCTATTTTGGGGGCCACTTTTTCGCTCGCTTTGCTGGCGCTTTTATGGGCACGCACGGCAGAAGTGCTTTATTTCGATGAATATATGTCGTTCGCCTGCTTAAAACGACTCTACTTGGTTGGAGGAATGTCACTTTATATTTCTGCCGACATTCCGATTGACTCCGACGCGGCGAGCAGCGGTAAGCGCAGCGCGCCGTCTGCTCGAGCAGACGACGCGTCTCTCTCGTGTTCGAAATGATGGTATTTGTACTTTAAGTGGCATGAAACCTTCTACCTGCTCAGGATTTGGCGTCTAAATAACGAAAAATTGCATATCTTTGGGTATGGGTGTTTGAATGCTGACGGAGGTCGTAAATTCTCCACTGTTGTGCCGCTTCTTCAAGGCCTCCTGAACACGTGCGGCTCCAAGCGGCAGCGCTCACTTCTTTCACACGAAGTGGCCGCTCTCTCGCCCCAGCGCGGGCGCTCCGTCGGAACACCTATCTTCTTACACCGTGCGCGTCACTTACTCAGCCTATTGCCTCAAATTTGTAACCTATAACTTCAGAGCTTCGTAGCTTCTTGTGTGGTACATTTGGACTACAATCACAGCGCGCGCACTCTTAGTTAGGTAGGTTATCTATATATATATATATATATATATATATATATACATAGAGAGAGAGATCTTTCCCTGTCTCCCTTCAACAGGCGCAATAAAGTATTGTGCAATAGTCAGTACTTCCACGGCCGCTATACATACAACACACAAGGTGCGGCCCGCTGCGTGTCGCCGAACAGTGGCGCCCGCTGTGGCTCCACAGCGTGCTCTACACACAGCCGCTCCACTATCAATGATGTCACACTAACTTTTACAATTGAGTGTCCTGCATATTTTTGAAGCGTAGCACGACACGTAAGCTTCAAAAGGCCTATGCTTCGAACATGCTCATGCCCTTTATTTGAGCAGGCTTTCCATAAAACACACTCCCGCAGGGTTCCCTCATTATAGGCAGGCTTTTTCTTGCTGAAGCTGGCCACTTGGTTGCTGATAAAAACTGCAGCTTTGTCTTCCTTTTTCGCTCTAATAACTGAACAAATGCCTGAATGTCTTTGTTATTGTCATAAACGAATAGGCGTTCCTTCATTTCATCCCTATTGCCCCGTAACTTTTTCAACTTTCCTCTCTGACGAGCAACTTTTTCTTCTCAATCTGTTCACTGTTTTCTTCGACCCTTTCAAGACATTATCAAGATCCAATATAGCTTTGCAAGCCTGATCAATAGGAAAACCACGTTCTGTGCACGATTCCAAGGCAGTCTCTGGAACGAGCGGTTCTATATATCTCGTCACAGGGAGAGGCACTTTCAAAGTAGGTGCTTTTTCCTGAGGTTCCAGAATCGCCTGTCCGTCTTCTTATAGCGCATCCAAATATAATAACGGTTTGATAAGGTTAACAAGGACACCCTGCATATTTATCGCGTTTACCGTGGTCTGCGCATTGATCTGTCTCGTAATTGTGTACTAGTGCAGAAGTATCTGCATTGTCGCGTTGCAAGGACTGACCCAATTTTTCTAGCGAAAGCTACACTGCCCGTATTCTCGCCGTTTCACTGTGGCCGGTGGCAGCACCGCGAGCTGAGCCGTTGCCTTGCAACCACTGCAGCTGGCACCGTTTCTTTCTCTATGGTCTGATCACCCCGCGGTGTCTTACCACGCCCCAAGCGGCATCTGACACGCGTCTTTCGCCCGGCGAACTGCTTCACTGGAGAGGGTCCGGAATGCCAAGCGCGCGAAGCTAGCTAGCGTCGGAGACTGAGGAAGAGCTAGCCGTTCGGCTCGCAAAACGCTTGGACTTGTCGACTTATAATTTTAAATGCGAAGCATTTCTTGCCGGCAGCTGTCTGTCGCTCCATCCGCCGTGCGGCGTCCACACCCGCACTGCGCGTGCGCATCCTCCTCCCCCTCCTCTCCTTGTCTCATCTCTCCTGTCCGCATTCCTCCTCTCCTCTCCTGTCCTGTCTCCCCTCCTCTCCTTGTCCCATCTCTCCTGTCCGCGCGGCGTCCACACCCGCACTGCGCACGCGCATCCCCCTCCCCCTCCTCTCCGACGCTCCTCTCATCTCCAGATTGCGCAACGAATGGCAACACCTGCGGCTCCGCGCGCGATAACGAGAAGCAGCTTAGGTTAGAGGCGCAATGGTAGGCGCGGCATACTCCACTGCGGGGCGCCACTGTAGCTCGCGGTATATTGACGCGCGCGCGCGCTCCGCTCTCATTCTCCTCCGGCAACGCCGCGAAGAGTGCCACGGACAACGCCAGCGTCAACGCCAGTGTCAGCGCCGTGGACAGCGCCGCGGAGAAGAGGGCTCGAGCCGCTGCCACGAAACGGCAGCGGCGACAGGCCGATCCCGAACTTCGAGTCGACCCTATGGCTGCTTCGCAATACTATCCAGAGTTCTCCTACGGGAAAATGGTGTAATTCTTTTTACCAGGCTTATATTGATGAGTGTATACCTAAGTATAATAATTACAGCTAAATCAGAGGTAACCAAGTGAAACCAAGACTTAACCAGGCTAAACCATGCTTTCGCTTTGCATATCCAGGGTTAGCTGAGCTAAGCCGCAGCAAATGTTTTTTTCCTTGCCTGGCTTCGTGATATTTCCTCCTCGCAAGCACTCTTGCCAAGGTGTCCTTCATGTTCTGTTCCCGTTTTTTGTGTTATTTCAGTGCTTCTTGAAGGCACTATCGAAGCAAGACCTGGTCACCATCACCAAAGGAGTTATTTGCGACATTGCGCTGCTATTCAAGCAAGCTGACTTTGGAATTGACATCCTGACGCTCGTCACTCGTACTCTCACGGGTGTGGTTGCTGGTATCACATGTGAGTCTCTTTTATTTCATTGCACAGTGAGATATTTCTTTCGCAGAACACCTATTACATATTCATCGATGTGAAGAAACAGAGCCGTAAGCAACATGATGCCGCAAACACAATCCCTTAATTGTACTTTTTCAAACCTTCCAAGACTGATCCAGATATGTACTGTAACAACCATGTATAATCCCTAGCGATGCTTGTGGCATTTACTCAGCATATTATAATTCGTACTTTCACTAATATTAGTGCCAGCCGTTCATAACAGCTTGACTTTTCATTTGCATGGAGCTATATTTTTTGCTTCTTTACACGCCGAAAATGTGGAATATATATTTTTCACAACATCGTTTGAATCAGAGGAAGCATATAAACAACCTTCATGCCTGTAACCACGAGACCTATGACATCATTAGTGATCAGGTACGTGGAAAAAATAAAAAATAGCCACTTTTCGCTATTTATCGTCGAGCCATTTCTATTCATGGTTCCTGTAGCACATAAAACGATTCACGACCAATAGAATAAGGTTCACGGTAGGCAACAGTAAGCACCTATCTTTATGACGTCATAGCATACAGCAGTTGTGCACAGTAATTCCGCATTTCATTTCGTCACGTGGCAGCACCACTGAATGAGAAGAAAAAAGGAAAATATAGACGCACTTCCGCAACAAAAAGACCTAGCAGCGCGATGAACGCAAGAATTAACAAGAATCGATAATGATAAGCACCGCCACTAGAGAGTTTGGCACTTTTAAAGAAACAAGGATATTATTTTTGACTGCTTCTTTTTAGGATGCCTGTTTGTTGGGCGCGTTGGTAAACTTACTTGGATAGCATGTTTAGGCGCCAGTGCACAAGGACAGAAAGGGAGACGACACCACAACGCGCTATACTATACTTTTTAAGAGATAAGACAAAGCCCAACGCTTGTAAACCTTGGAAAAAGCCTTAGGAAGATCTCCAAAAAACTTAGTACGAGACTTCTTTTTTGAACTAGTTTTGGTCTTGGTATACAGGACGAAAATATGACGTCACGTCATATTTCCTCACGTTATGATGCATTGGCTCGCCCCGCTCCTGCGATAGCCGTGGCTGCCACACGCGAAATGAAGAAACGCGAACAACACTCATGTGTTTCAAGAAGTAACGTCCTCAAGCCGGGTCCTATGGCGGCACATCAGGAAACGTTCCTCTGTGCCCTAGCATCACAACAATGTCGACGATGCGAGGCATAGCGTTTCAGCATTTACGAGGGCAACTTCAGGAACTAATCAATATAGCTCATACTTCTGAATCTTCATAATTTCTGAGCGCTATTATAACGAGCGTCAGAAGCGTGCGGGCAAAATTGTTAAAAGGTAAAAATTAGTAGAATTCCTTTAACGATTATAAGTCCTTTAGTTTTATGTCTAGCTATGAACCCCCTATATTAGTTAATGTACTGTCGCGCTCGATACGAGATGCAACACGAGATACTATCTTCAATTGTGTGTTGGCGCTGCCATGCTGACATACAGTGCCTGTATGAGAGCATGGCAGCGCCTACACAAAGAAATTGCTGAACACAGTTCCACAGGATCTGGCCCTGTTTACAAGAAAAACAGTACTCGTCATTTCTATAATTGAAAGAACTGACAGGTGCATACCCATGTTCCAACTCCTATTGAGCACGATGTTACTTACATCGTCCTCGCTCAGCACTACTTGTGACCACATGATTGAAAAACACAGGACAATTTCTAGAAAGCTAATTTTCAAGATGTCTACTACACCGTTGCGACGTACTCCGTTCTTTTTTTTGGTTTTTGCTTTTACCATTGCCCAGATTAACAACAACAACAGCCTACTGTAAGCGAGTTATATCCAGTCGACATAGTCAAGAAAGGCTGAACTTGTTATGCAAATGACCATAAAAACACCGCTGACACTGCTTCACTTAGCGCTCATGACGAAACAAAACAATGCCCCTGTCTGAGAACTAGAATTATAAAATGGTAAATGTTGTTTGTCTGGGACCACAATTATTTGCGTATGCTTAGAATCAAGGGACAGTTTAAAATCGCTGGTTTGCTTGAAAGGTGAAGCATTCACCACAATGGCAATGTGTTTAGAGTACAAAGCGAATTCGTTAAATTTCTAAACAATCCTGATTTCTGCCTTACTTAGTAAGCAGACACGAACACAGTGTAGTGAACGAGCGCGAGAACCCGCTGTCACAGCGCTAGCGCGATGCGAAGCCCC
Organism: Dermacentor silvarum; assembly: GCF_013339745.2. Lineage (NCBI taxonomy): Eukaryota > Metazoa > Arthropoda > Arachnida > Ixodida > Ixodidae > Dermacentor > Dermacentor silvarum. Next base: position 120,887,280 of record NC_051160.1, on the reverse strand, counting down.
GGCAACGGGAAGCGCAATTGCTTATCGAAAACAGAAGAAGCTGAGCTGCAACTCCCTTAAGCATTCCAACTCTACCGCCCCTACAAAAACCATCAGACCATGTGACCTCTCAAACTAACATAGTGTCCCTCACATACAACACAAAACATTCCAAGTCGTACACATTCAGCAATACACGAGTATGTCTGTTATATGGCAAGCACTCTGCTCCCCAAGCCTATACAGACGTTCACTTCATAATTCACGTAGATATTTTATGATTTCGCCATTGTCGAAGTGCACGGCAATTATTTTTACGACGTCATTTGAGTGATATTTTATTTCTCTGCGTTGGATTTTCCGTGCAGCAAGGCCCGAATGGTGTTATGCAAAGGTTTCATGGATTAAGTTGTTACATTGTACCAATAATATGTGACCTGGGGTGCTATAACATAAAATGATTCCAAACTGTTTTGATTCCAATTTCTGCAATCAGCCTCCACGATTGCTCAAAACATTTTCCGGCCACTCTCATCTTCGCCTGTCTGTCACGCGGCGTCACGAAAACCGCGAAAGCTCCCCATCTGATATAACGTGTACACGGTGATTATGCATGATTAAACCGCACAAAAGAAAAATAATTATTCCTGATTCGACGCCTTTTCACCATTAGCCCTCTGTCATTGGTACAATGTTTTCTGGATGCACCCACTTCGCCTGTCTGTCACGCGACCTCACAAAACCGCAAAAACTCACCACGCCAAAGTGACGTGTACGCGAAAATATGCATTATTATGCCGAACAAAACTGAAACATTTCTGAATATCCACAAACTGCCCCGTTCCAAAAGGAATAGAAGATGGCTGCCCGCCGATCGCTCAGGCCATGGCTACTCGCACCTGCCGGTGAGCATGTATTTATTTGCGCATGATAAACGTTTTTGCGTGGCAGTAAAACGTTATCGAGCCCTTTCGGCAGGCATACGACATCGCTCTGCCAACTCTTCCTTGCTGAGGATCCGTTTGAGCGGCATTCTTACCCATCCGTTGCACGCCGCCGCGATTTTCGACCAGCCACAGCAAGCTAAGCAAGGCGAAGCGGACCAATCGGAGAAGCAGGCACCACCCTCTTCATGCGCTTATCTATTTTCACTGTGCTGACTCGGCCTCATCGAAACACTCTCCACTAGAGTGTACTCCTCGCCTCTTGTCAACCAATTAGATAAGAAAAACCGCTGAGTGTAGACAATGTTAATGGTTTTGAAAGCGGACAAAGGTGACCTCCTATAAACGAGGAGAGTGTTTGATTGGGTAGTTTACACAACGCTGTGGGTCACCGCCCGATGCTTGCGTCGGTGGTCGCGTAAATTTGACCTCAGGAGTTTGGAATCAAAACAGTTTGGAATCGTTTTCCGTTATGACGCCCGTGAAATTTAAGTTACGATGACTATTCACTTGTAAATTGAGACATAATTTGCTCACAAGAATGCCGCATGGTGACAACACTGTGTTTCAGAAACCAGCTTTGAAGTTGTTTCACTTCTCTTTAAATATACGTGTCCAGCACAATCTAATTCTTTTTAGCTGATGGACGTCGTCGTGGACAATCTCCAACAGCCACAACACAATAAATGAATGACATTCGCGAGGACACAGGATGATGGTTTCATGAAATTTACTCCATCTTGAAGTCACTTATCTTTCTCTATATGTCGCACTTCAATAGCTGCATGCCATTTGCCCATAAGTTCGCTCTCGAAGCTATCATTGACTTAAAGCTCCGCAACAAGCTGATATCTGCAGAGCGTCACAGGACGAATCCCAGGCATCTATACCAGAGTTTATCTTTGAACAAATGCATTGCTTATTTTCTAGGCCAACTCTATCGCCGGCCTACACGTCAAACACCACTCTGTGTGAAACGAGAACGAGATTTTATGTTTGACTAAATGGTTTTCCTGAGGTTGCATTTTGAGCACTATAAAAGTTATAGCACGCTGGCATTAAGCCGAAACCAGACACAGGCGTGGGAACGCGTCAGCACGTACCGGGCTGCACTCGGCGTAAAGTAGCTGCCGACAGGGGAAGATGGCACTCATCACGACGTTGCGCAAGTCGCCGTGCATTTTCTGGTTGCGGCCGTGGACACTAAGAATGACTTCATCGAGCCCGCGCGACACGCCTGTCACAACACGTGCATCCTGTAGTAAAACGCACAGACAGCGCCAAGCGGTGTTGTGCCGGTCAGGTTGGTCGCCATGCCCACGAGGGGTCGCATCATGCGGCGATCGAATTTCTGGCGCGTTGAAATTGTGGCTTAAGTCCCTGGATAAAACTAGTTGTATTCAGGACCCTAATTGTGTCAGCGTCTCGGCGCCACCACGCGTGAACACGCGACACCGATAGCGTTGAGACGTGCTGCGGAGCGTTGCGACACCTGCCTCTGGGTGGGTCATTAAGACTGATTACCAGCACACAGAATTTCACAGATGTCTATCCGCCTATAATCATGCTTTCTTATTCCCCTTTTATAGAGACGTCAATGTCTCATTTCAGGTTAATACCAGAACACGCTGGTCTACGCTGAGAACACGACGGGATAAAGGACCGATTTATTTGAATAAAGGACGTCGCACGTTAACAGGCATTTCATGATGGTGGCCCCTCTGGAGCTGTACTTACCGCACGTTTATCTGAATAAATCACCAATGTATCAAATAAACCGCTTAAATATGTCACTTAACGAATTGCTCTCCTCTTTATTTAAATATTTAGTTATTGTGCTTAAGCGCGTATGTGGCTTCTATATGCTCTTTGATGATAAGGTTACGTCTTCCTTATTACTGCTGATTTTTTTTGGACTGCCAAATCTTACCAGTTCTTTTTACCCTGGTTGGTAAAAATGAGCATGAACGCTGGGCTCGAGGCAAATCTGTTATGTGCTTTACAAACCTTCTCCCAAGAACAAAAACATTAGACAGCTCCAACACACAAACAAAAATTCATGTGAAGTGAAACTTCAGTCAAGCCCTGGCTAATTATTCTCAAAATACTAATGGCAGTGTGTACAAATGTGTTTACTTTCAGCCTACGCCGCGTGTGCAACTTGATGAAATGTTTAAGTTTATCTACCACAATTATCACACCATGAATGTCACACATTGTGCAACTGTTATGTTTGTGCACTACACTTCTCACAAGTATGCCAAAATGCAAACACTAAATCACGTGTATGGAGATTGCGACTTGTCCACGCAGTGATCTCAAGAGGAAGAAAACTATGCATGATACTTGTCGTGGGAATAATGGTGACGAGATTTCTATGAACGAAGAAGTACAACCAGGATGTCGGCACAAAATATTTCTCCTTCTGGTTTTAGTTTCGTTCCACTCAAATAAAGTTCCGTTCCGGTGCTGCTACGGAGCGAAAAGGAAAATGATTCGTAAAGGTTCATAACGGTTTTGGTTCGCATGCAAAAACTTTCAAGCAATCTAACGATAAAAACATAGTATTCATTTTTCTCAATAATTCGACAAAAGCTTTCCCGATATTTATGTTTCTCAATATAGTTCTCCAATACTTTTCTCTCAATTTATTTGTCCATGCGCGCTGTAACCGTTTTCCGCATGGTTTGGTATACGGTAGCGTGAATGTGATGCAGCAGACGACGAGGGCTTGCACTTGTCTCGTCCTCAGTAAGGCCGTGCTTGCTACGCGCTATTCGGGTTATTACGAATTCTGAGATCATGCTGAGTGCCCCAGTCAAGGCAGCGAGCATGATGTCAGAAACAGCCCGTCATCGAGAGTACTCACCGAAAGGCGAGACCGCTGTCTCGATAAAACGAACTTATAGGAGCATTAAACGAACGATAAAGCTTCGGTAACAAAGCGTTGTAGTTGTACCCGCAGAAAACGAAACAATAAGCTCTTCAGCGCGCAAGCCCGGGTTTTCTGCTACTATGCCAATCTGCTATTGGACGAAGCGGCCGGCTTAGATCAGTGGAGTGCTCGACCGGCTGTAGCTCACCCTATCCCTGCCGGAGATACGCGCTAATTCTCACCTTGCCTGAGATCAGGTGTTGCGGATTGTCGATTTGCCCCTTGAACCGAAAACCGATAAAAAATATTTCCGTTTCACTTCGGAACAAGATACTAAATAACGTTTTGGTTATGTTTTCGTTACGTTCCGACACACTGAATACAACATATATCTAATTCCATTTAGACATTCGGTACCTCTTGTGTTAAATCGCCTCAAAACTATTCTGCAGGATTGGCCAAAAGTGGCACGTACCCAGTGGAACGTACCAAAAGGTTAAATCTAGGTTAAGTAAATCGATAAACCCCTGAATATATTACGCTGTTCCTGTAACACGTCAGCCTGCTTTAGAAATACCTATGAGCTGACAAATACGTTTAGCTATCTTCTTTCTTCTGGGGTTTTACGTGCCAAAACCAGTTCTAATTATGAGGCACGCCGTTGTGGAGGGCTGGGGATAAATTTTCACCACCTGGGTTTCTTTACCGTGCACTACAACGCAAGCACACGGGCGATCTATGGGTTATTTTTTTCTAACAGCGAAGCTGTTCTATGTCGACCCTTCGCCGTCTGTTTGTCCAGAGGTGTGACACAGGTCACGTGACCAGGAGAGGATGACAGCCGCGCCGAGGGAGGGCAGGTCACGTGATCAGCAGAGGAAGAGACGCGTGCTAAGGGGAGGAGGCGACCAATGAGAGGGCGCGCAGAGGGGACGGGGGACCAATGAGAGGCCGGGCTCGGCGCGAGGAGGAGAGGCGATGGGTACAAAAGTAGGTGTTCCTGTGCGGTCCGCCCTTTCGGATAAGGAACGCGCATTGTAGGACTATGGGAAGACCACGACTAGTGCGTACTCGTGAGGAAGAGCCTGCCTACCACGAGCGTCAGTGAGAGTTGGCTCGTGAACGGACTCGTTGCTTGCTCTCATACTGGCGCACAAAGAAGGGGCGGCGCAACCTGCACGTGAGAAAAGCAAGCCAAAACACAGAGAAAAATCTTATGCGAAAAAAATTGAGTAGCTTGCACTGGAGGCACAATGTAGAGACAGCGGAGCTGATGGGCACCTAGCCAGTCCTGGCTTTTGGGCTATGCTTAGCACTACCAAAGTCATCCCTAGCATTTGCCGGAACTTATTGATTATTTGTCGATTATTGATTAGCTATTGATTGACTATCGATTGGCGATCGCGAGGTATTGGCCACGAATTTTGGCTAGGTTACGCACTACCAAGTCATCCTCAGCATTTTCTGGAATTTATTTATTATTGATCGATTATCGACTAGCTATTGATTGCCTATCGCAAGGTATTACCCACCTATTTGGGCTAGGCTCAGCACTACCAAGCCATACCCAGCATTTGCCGGAATTTCTTATTATTGATCGATTATCGATTAGCTATTAATTGGCTATCGATTGGCAATTGCAAGTTATTGGCCACGTATTTAGGCTAGGCGGAGCACACCAAGTCATCCCCAGCATTTTCCAAAATGTTTGCTTATTGATTGGATATCAATTGGCTCTCAAGGTACTGACCACGTATTTGGGCTGGGCTAAGCACTACCAAGTTATCCCCAGTATATTCCGGAATTTACTGATAATTGATCGATTATCGATTAGCCATTAATTGGATATCGCAAGCTATTAGCCACGTATTGGGCCTAAGCCAAGCACTAGTCACCCGCAGCATTTTCCGGAATTTATTGATGATTGATCGATTATCAATCCACTATTCCTTGGCTATCGATTGGCTATCGCAAGGTATTGGCCACGTATTTGGGCTGCGATAACCACTACCAAAGTCATCCCTAGCATTTCCCTGAAATTATTGATTATTTGTCGATTATCGATTAGCTATTGATTGACTATCGATTGGCTATCGCAAGGTATTACCCACCTATTTGGGCTAGGCTAAGCACTACCACGTCATCCCCAGAATTTTCCGGAATTTATTGATTATTGATAGACTTTTGATTAGCTATTGATTGGCTATCGATGACAAAGCTTAAGTAACCATGCTTAGCTAAACTTAACCAGGCTCAGGTTCGCTAGTTCACAGGGGTATACGTGCAATTGCGCTTGGACCCTTTCTGCGCACAACCACCAGGATAGGCCCACATTTCTCGCGAATCACGACTCACGTCCGGCTTAAATAGCTCCGCTGTTAAAAAGACACTGCGCGAGCCGAGAATATGTAGCAACACCAACGAGGCAACTCGCAGAGCTGCTGCCGACGCCGTCCGCGCACAAGTTCATTTATTTACCACATATACAGAGTTTCACATACGTGGTTGGGACGGGGGGAAAAAAAGCTACATTAAAAACAGCTTGACTAGCCCCACGTCCCCGGTTCACTATGGCAGCATGGCAGTAAAAAAAAAGTACATTTCAACGTCGGTGTCAAATGAGAAAACACATGATATCCACAGAAAACATATTTTACAAAAAGAGAATTTAACTATGAACATATTTAACACAGCATGCCTTTAAAACAGAAGTGTTACAGGGTGTGCGAACATTCTCATAAGAAATCTTGAATTTATTTAATGTCTTCGGCAAGCAATAAGTTAATATTTGAAAGCCATAGTTTGTGCTTGGCCGTGGCACATACCATTGTTCTGAGTGTCTGTTTAGGCGCCACGAAGGATTTAGTTATTTCACAGTATCAGATCTAAAGGAAAGTAATGAAGTGTATTCATATAGCACGTTTAATTTAATTACATTATATTTAACGAATAGTTCTGAAGTGTGTGCATTATATTGTAGGTTTGCAAAAGAACGTATGGCCTTTTTTTAGGATAAGATTATTTGTGGATTGCTGTGTTGTTACCTCAAATGAAGTGACAATAACGCAGATGTGATGAGAAGAGTGCCTTAAATATCGAAAGCTTTTGAGGAACTGGCAATATACGCTGACATTTTCTGATGATGATGTATGGTGTTTAATGGCGCAAGGGCCAGGTATGGCCAAAGAGCGCCAGGCCAGTGGTTATGGGCTGACAATGGAGCAATGAATTGTCAAAGGTGTGTCGTGGCTGTAAAAGGGCCTAAAAAGAAATCGCTGTAAAATGCGTAAGATATATATGTAATAAAATTATGGCAGTGACTAATGAGGTGCACTATGATCATGAAAGAACAAATTACAAGGTAATGACGATAAACGAAAATATATCAGTTTTTTTTTCAGAGCACTACTGCCTTGACAGACCATTTGAAAACGTAAGGGCCTGGAGGCGCGCTCTATGCAAAAACTACTATCGCGGCGACATCCTCTGAGGAGAGGATGCGCTACGAAACTATTGGGCAAATAACATGCAGTACAACATCGCCCAGAAAATCTAGAACAGCTTTGGTGTTGAAGAGAGGTTCGTCACCAAGGAACATAGCAGGGTGGAGAGGGAGACGGTACTGGTACGCTAGAGGAAAGTGTCTTTTTCTCTCTCTTTCGGCTTCCCTGCACTCCACGAGCACGTGGAGCACGGTAAGCCTCTCTCCACATCTACCACAGGTTGGCGGGTCATTTCCAGTTAAGAGAAAATTGTGGGTGCCGAATGTATGTCCTATTCTCAGACGAGAGAATAGGTCATTAGTTCTTCGAATTTTCGTAACGGGACGCCAGGGACCTATCTGTGGCTTAACCAAGTGGAGCTTGTTGTTCGTTTCGGCATCCCACAAGCGCTGCCAGTGACTTCGAAGTTTCTTTCTCAAGTAGGGCTTGAGATCTGTGGCAGGGATAGAAGCGGTAGGGTTAAGGGCTCGCGATGTAGTTGATGTGGCCATTTGATCAGCCAGAACATTGCCCTCGATGCCTCGATGGCCAGGCACCCAGCAGATAATAATATGCTGGTTAGACATGTATGCTTTGCACAGAGCAGAATACAGTTCAATAAGTACAGGGTTTTTGTGTCTATGTAGAGTCATGACGGCTTTTACGACGCTTAGGGAGTCTGTAAATATTATTGATCTTTTAAGTTCTGATTTGCCTATACTCTTCACAGCCGATAAAAGTGCATAGGCCTCAGCCGTAAAAATGCTTGTTTCCGGGTGCAGTACATCGGACACGGAGAACGACGGTCCGACTACTGCGTAAGATACCCCTGCATGTGACTTGGAAGCGTCAGTGTAGAACTGAGTGCAGGACGAGTACTTGAACTGAATTTCTAGAAAGTGCATTCGAATATGTGCCTCTGGAGCGTCTTTTGTGACCTCTACAAACGAGGTATCGCACTCTATGAGTTGCCACTGCCACGGTGGCACTGGCTTTGCTGCGGCCATCAGAGCATTTTCAGGTAGTGGGATATCCATTTGTTCACTACTTTTTCTTACACGTACTGAGAAGGGATCTCTTGCTGTCGGCCGGTTATTAAAGAGTGTGGCACTGGTCATGTCATTTACGGTTGAGAAGGACGGGTGTTCCGAGTTCGAATTAACTTTCAGAAAATAGGTGAGGCTTAGGTACGAACGTTGCATGTCGAGCGACCACATGTCCGCCTCTACATACAAGCTTGCCACAGGACTTGTCCTGAAGGCACCAGTGGCTAGGCGGATGCCTAGGTGGTGTACAGGATCCAGCATCCTTAGGGCGCTTGGCGTAGCGGAATGGTACACTATGGCGCCGTAATCTATTCTTGTGAGTATGAGGCTCTTATAAAGATTCAAAAGACACTTTGTGTCACTACCCCAAGCAGTGCGTGACAATACTTTTATAATATTCATTGTTTTCATGCACTTGTTTCATACATACCGTATGTGTGCCACAAATGTTAGTTTCGTATCTAAAATCACACCTAAAAATTTATGTTCTGTTTTTACGGCCACACGTTTTCCCTGGAACTCAATGTCAGGATCGGGGTGCAGACCCCTCTGTCTGGAGAAAAGGACGCAGGTGGTCTTTTGTGGGTTAAGGCTAAATCCATTCTCATCTGCCCACTTAGACACCTTGTTCAGACCAAGCTGAATCTGCCGCTCACAGACTGCAAGATTGCACGAGGCGAAACCTATCTGTACATCATCGACGTATGCAGAGTAAAACATGTTTCTTGGGATGTACAGACGCAAAGAACTCATTTTTACGATAAAGAGAGTGAAACTCAGTACCCCGCCCTGTGGCACTCCAGTTTTCTGCACAAATGGTCTTGATACAGCATTTCCCACGCGAACACGGAATGTGCGATTAGATAAATAACTTTCTATGACATTTAACATGTTACCACGTATACCAACGTGTGAGAGGTCTCTAAGTATTCCAAACCGCCACGTGTTATCGTAGGCTTTTTCTATATCAAGGAATACAGAGAGAAAGAACTGTTTACGGACAAAAGCTTCTCGAATTTGCGTCTCAATACGTATCAAATGGTCGGCGGTGGATCGTCCTTCTCGAAACCCGCATTGGTACGGGTCAAGCAGTTTGTTTGATTCGAGGAAATGTATTAGTCGGCGGTTTATCATTTTTTCAAACAGTTTGCAGAGGCAGCTTGTTAGTGCTATAGGGCGGTAACTCGAAGCAGACGATGGGTCCTTGCCCTGCTTCAGTATAGGAACGACAATGGCCTCTTTCCAGGCAGAGGAGATCTTGCCGGAGGTCCATATAGCATTGTATAGGGAGAGCAGAGTTTTCTTTGTTTCATGGGGAAGGTGTTTCAGCATTTGATAAGCTATGCGGTCAGGGCCTGGGGCAGACTTGTTGCAGCAACTAAGCGATGCATACAGCTCAGCAATGCCGAATGGCTGGTTGTGTGCCTCGTGTTCGGTACATGTGTTGTGAGGGAGCAGATTTGTTTGTTAGTATATTCCAGAACTTTCGGGGGTTAACGCGAAGGATATTCAACAGATCCTGGTGATAAAATTTACGCTTTGTTTGTTTTAAAAGACAGGTGTACTCGCGCAAAGCCTTGAAGTAATTGTCCCACTTTTGTGAAGAGTTCACTTTTTTGGCTTCGCGGAACACACGTTTCTTTTTCGTTGAAAGCTTACGTAATGTGTTTGAAAACCAAGGTTTATCAGAATTTCCGCGAATGCGCACGAGAGGCACGTATTTTTCAATCAGCGATATGATCTGTTGTTTGTACGACAGCCAGTTCTGTTCGACGGTTCTTGATTTGGCTCTCCTAGTGAAGTGCTGAAGAAACGCAGCGAGTTCAACGTTAATTTGGTTGAAGTTAGCTCGGTTGTAGTCCCGGATATATTTCGTTAAAGGCTGAGAGTTCGGTACCATAATTGAAAGCGAGAATAACAGTATATTATGGTCACTTATTCCATCCATTATTTGCATTTGAGTAATTAACTTAGGATCGGAAGTCAGTACTAGGTCCAGAAGGTTGTTTCCGCGAGTTGGCATGGTGACAACTTGGGTGAAGTTGAACAGTAGAGTTAGATCAAGAAATTGATTAGACAAACGTGAGCTAGTAGCAAGAATGTTCCAGTCAATATCAGGAAAGTTAAAATCGCCGCATAATACAAAATTTCTGCGCGGAAAACGGGAGTGGAAGTTGGATAGGATGGAATTAAGTTCTTTAGTGAAGGATGCGTCGCAGTTGGGTGCACGGTAGCAGCAAACTAGAATGATCGTGCATGATGCTAGGGATATCTTTAGGCAAAGAATTTTGTGGCTAGAAGTTATGGCGAGGGGAGAGCAGAGTAGGCCATGTTTCGTGAATACCAGAATTCCGCCTCCCCGCCGACCTACCCTGTCAAGCCTGAGAACGCAGTAAGGGCTATTGCTGCTTAGAAGCTCCTGGTCTTTTACGCCCGGGCTTAGCCATGACTCCGTAATTATGGCGATGTCAGTATTATTGGCAGTGACATGGCTTCTAGTGCTTCTTTTTTGGGCATGTAGCTGCGGGCGTTAGTTAGCATGACGGATAGATTATGGAAAGTAGTGGCATTATTCTGACGCTGACAGGGGGGTGAAGGTTTGGGAGCGCGTGTTGCTAGCTATTGTGACGTTTAAACTACTGTGTCAGTTTCAGCGTTGTAAATGAAATGCTTGCTGCCGATTATGAGCTTATCGAAATGAATTTTAAATTGTGATTTGGTATGTTGCGCATAGGAAAAAAGTTTTTGCCGAGCAACGCGCACGCGCGCAGAGTAATCTTCCCGGATAGAAAATCCCGTGCCTTTCAACTTCCCAGCAGCAGAAAGGATGGCGATCTTGTTCTTAAACTGCGCGAACTTAACAATGATAGGACGATTCTTTGTAGAGAGAAAATGGCCCAACCTGTGTGCGCGTTCAATGTCAGAGGGAGCAATAGAAATATTAAGTTTTGGGGACACGAAAGAAATTACATGCGTCTCGGACTGCGCCCAAGTTTCATTGTTGGAATCCGAAATAACAAAAATTAAAAGATTGTTTCGACGCAGCCGGTTTTCTGAATCATCGCATTTAGTTGCGAGAATCTTCACTTCTGAGGAAAGGTTTGCAAGCTGGGTACTAGCAGCGGTAGCGGTAGCAGAAGGTGAATCAGTTGATTGCATCTTTTCGACAGTTTTTTCCAAGATGTCGACCCGGGATGAAAGCCCGTTAACCAGGATTTCTATGTTTGATTGGGTAGAGCGCATTAAAGCAAGTTCACTTAGTACAGTGGTTTGAGTCAGTTCTAAGCGGGAAAGCGCTTGAGCTATGGATTCAAGGGAATGTGATGTGGCATTGGTTTCAGGGCCGGGGTTTAACTCAACATCGCCCGCCAGTAAGAGCAGGGCAGAACCAGTGTAAAAGTTTGATACAGAGAGCATAAGGCGCACTGCAATCGTCGACGACAGTCAAAGAAATCAGGGGGGCACGACACCGCGAATAAAAAGGGTCACTCGTACGGGTACAAGCGGCATTGTCGAGGTAACTAACCTGCAGTGGGAAAGGCAAGTTCATGACCATGTTCTTCGCGGTGGCGTGCCCCGACTGAGAGCCGGGCATCAGGGGTTTAAATGGTTTGGCAGATTGGTCTGTGCTGGTGGCGGCGCCAGGTGTCCAACCGAGCATGCGCACTTCAGCAAGGAGTGGTGGCAGGGCGCAGTTGAACCCGTGACAGCCGGTGGAAGGGTCAGGTAGTCGTGCTCGTCCGTGAGAGGCACCGTAAGCGCCTCAGCACAGCCCAAGCAGACCGACGGTGGGGCAAGGATCCACAGCAGGGTGAGCTGTAGTGGAAAAGGCAAGTTCATGACCATGTTCTTCGCGGTGGCGTGCCCCAACTGAGAGCCGGGCATCAGGGGTTTAAATGGTTTGGCAGATTGGTCTGTGCTGGTGGCGGCGCCAGGTGTCCAACCGAGCATGCGCACTTCAGCAAGGAGTGGTGGCAGGGCGCAGTTGAACCCGTTGACAGCCGGTGGAAGGGTCAGGTAGTCGTGCTCGTCCGTGAGAGGCACCCTCAGCACAGCCCAAGCAGACCGACGGTGGGGCAAGGATCCACAGCAGGGTGAGCTGTAGTGGAAAAGGCAAGTTCATGACCATGTTCTTCGCGGTGGCGTGCCCCCGCGAAGAACATGGTCATGGTCAGATATTGGCTATCCTCCATCATTCCTTAGCATGCTGTGTCAAATATATATACTTATATATATGCGCATTATGATGATATGAACTAACCAACCTTGTAGCTAAATATATATATACATATATATATATATATATATATATATATATATTGTAATGAAGAAAAAGACGCACCTAGGCTCGGGCGCTCGGACTGCGGGCGCGCACAGGAGAAGACGACGAGGCAGAGAATAGAACAGCCGGCCCAGGAACGGGTGCTGTCTCTGTGTCTCCGTTATTGCATTACAATATATATATATATATATATATATCCGCACATCTATATGTTGTACTGACAAATACGGGCGCCAGCAGAAGACGAAGGCATTTCTTTTTGTTGGTGCTCGCGCTCGCTGCGTTTGGCCATTGCCTGTTTCTGCGCATTCATATAAACGCCGAGTGCATCTACTATTAAACGCGTACTATCGATTGGTGGAGGTTCGGTATATGTGTGTGTGTGTGTGTTAGTGTGCCTTTTACTGGCTGCGTCTTTCGAAATGTTCACTAGACGGACTAAAGGTCCTGTGTATTCCGCAAGACCCGAATGACTATATGCCTGCTCTCCGAGCCCTTCACGGCATGTTTTCACGTGACACTGCATTTTCAGAGCTAAGACTGACGTCAGCCAAGCAGCACTTGAATCCACAAACTTATTGGAGCATAATAAGTGTTTGTGATTTGAATTGTTAGTACAGTGGCCACTTGCAAAGCAAGACACAATCAGTGATGCGAAAATAGCGATGCAAAATACGGCACAGCGGTCAATGACACAAGTCTTTCGCGTGCGAAATTCTCAACTTCGATTAGGAGGCTTACACCAACCCCAACTAATAAACCGTGCCCGGGTAGTGAATGATACCGGATCACTGCCGCATATCAGCCTGTCATTACAAGCAGCGCTTGATATTCACAGCCGACATATGTGTAATCTCATGACCTGTGCGGGAAGCAAACTCACAGAATTTATTGTTATTATACATAATAGTTATGAGGAATGCAGCGACATCGACCTTGTGTGACGCTGCACCTTCTATTTCAACACGAAACAACATCAGAGAAATGTACGAACAGTAGTTGTAGCGTGATCGTTGACATATCAGTGAAGTGGTGGTGACAGTCTTTTCTTGCGTGAACGCTGCATATTTGAAAACAGAAGAGTTGGAACACAAGTACTATAGCCGTGCCCCGACTAAGGTCTTTATTTCCCTGTGCAGGGATATAAGACGCGTAGTACTTTCCTGATAAAAACACTATTCGTTAAGTATTAAGCCACGTTCTCTGGCTTTATTGAAAGAGGCAATTAGTTCGCTGAAAGCAGCATGGTTTGGCAGAAAATGCTTGTTTACGCAACGTTGTGTTTGTTCTTTCGAAGGTGCCTACGTGCTTCACATCTGCCGCCCAATGGAAATGCTCACCTTGGCCGCTACTCCATCGTCGTGTGGCCAACGAGCATTCTATTGCGAACCTGGTCGTTTATATCATTCCATTTGCCACATGGAAGTAAACAGCCATCTGAAAAAAAGAAATGAAGCCCTGCCAGAAATGTGTACACATGCGCTCAAAACACTGCACAGGGTTTGTTGCAGTAATATGCAACGCAAACATACTCCAACCCCGCTAAGCACGAGTTCGCTCTTTCGGGAGTGTGGGGCCGCATTCACCAAAATTTCCGTTTGTTGCCATTGGCAGGCCGCCTTCTCTGATATGTCCAATATGAAAGTTGACTGGCATTTGCTCTTACAATCACTTTTAGCGCAGCAATTCTTTTTTTTTTAATACGAGCCCTGGGGCCTTTCATCACAAAACTTCTCAGCCTCTCATTCGTAGTTGCTCTTTGCCATTGGTCAGTCGCTTTAGCGAATAGTATAGGTCCAACAAAAGGATTGATTGAGATTTTCTCTTACGAATGATTGCAGCGTAAGAGCTATTTGTAAATACGAACGCTGCTGCTTATACATAACAACCGGCGTGGTCATCGTAATCACGTACACACCCATACATTTAGTTTATCTTGTTTGTTCCACTACTTCAGATTGCTCTAGGCTTGTTATATTAAAACTTCCCATAACGGCCTTTTGGAGCATGTAGGACGCTATCAATAAGTATACGCTATCAGCCTTCCGCCTTAACCGAGTTTTTTTTAGCTAATCCCGTAGCTCGTAAAACGCCACATCAGTTATAGCTCCCAGTGCCATCGCGTCCAATAATTCCGACGTAGCGTGTTTCTCACGGCTATATTTTGGATGTTTATAATTGCATTCATAAGTCACGTTATGCTTGATAACATTACCTCAATTCTACATTTCAAACGAACAAACAGTGTTCGTAGCTAGACTTGTGCCGCACAATTGACAAAGACATGCCAGAGGCGGACAAGGTTGGCCACGTGCTGAAAGGCATAGCTGACGATGCCTTCAACATACTCATGTGTAAGCACTGCAGCATGGTTCACTCCATCATAACAGAATTCCAGCGGTTTGAACAAGCAAAAACCAGGCGGATTACTCAACACTTTAACAGACTCCCGAACACAGCTGCGACCTCCTCGTGCGAAGATCCCGTGACGCCCCCTCCGTTCTCGGCGCCTACACAGTAAAAGTTTTTACACCCAAAAGGGTGTAAAAAAGGGTGTGTTCTCATTTTAGCACCATTGAGTACACCCTTTAACACCCTTCTGCCATTATTTTACAATACTACACCCTATCAGTAGGGTGCGTACATCTTTAACACCCTCCGATTGGCACCAAGGGTGTTTCTTTATGCTCAAGAATTGTGTAAGTGACACACATAAATATGTATATGTACACATATGTGTACGCATGGGTCTTTTACAAAGGCTATATATAACATGCCCAGAGCATTGGTGATAATAAAGGCGCTTTATTCGGTAATACAGTATTCAAGGCAATTCATGTCAAGTGTGGACATATCCTATAGTAATTAACTCCATATGTACTTATTGCAGTCGGCTAGCTTTTATTTTCAATTTAAAGATCATGCGGTAATTACAAAATTCAAGTCGACCTGTATGCAAAATGTACTCAATAAGTGCGAATTTGGTGAGCGACGCAAGTTTTTAAGATATTCCTTCTAAACGAGCTTGCAAAGATGTTCTACTTTCTATTTTTCAAGAAAAACTTTATGGTGCATGTATCTGGAACAATAATGCATTATGCCACACTATGTAGGTGTATATTTTGTGAGGCTGGTGCCGCTGACAGTATTTCTGTCAGATGGCTAAACTTCCCATATTGTCTGGCTTCAATTTTGAAATAACAATGTGCCCTATCAAAATGGTAATGAAAAAAGTAGTAGTTTTATGGATATTAGTCTTTCTGAAATATACGTTTCATGGCCACGACCATATATTATTGATGGTCGCGGCTTTCAACTGTATCACTTGTTATCTTCACGGTGCTGTTTTTTTTTCTCTTTATATCTCTGGTGAAATGCCTGGTATATACAGAGTAAATTCGACAGATATTCCCTTTTAAGAATCGTGTTAGCCAACATGAACATGATTCTACAAGAGCCCACCAGCTGTTCTAGCTTTTAGTCACAGAACTATGCAAATTACCAGTATGTTGAACACATTTTTATTAATTTTTAACTGTTTATGTACTTGAGTACATTGCAAACAAAGAATAACAAATTATTGGAGCATAGCACTACAATAGAGAATTTGTTTTCACCAGTATCATTTCATCATATTAAATAAATACACAATCCAACTACAAAACCACAGAAACCACCAGTAATCCCAAGGAGCAGACACATCACACTACAACCATGCAATTTTTAAAAGTTCTGCATGAAAAAAAGCAAGCTTGCCATTTGACATGAAGAAATTAACAATTATTAAGACAAACGCAGTCAATATATGTTTAGAACAAGGAATGGCGCGCGCTTATAACACGGCGTCCCATGTGCTTATGTATGTACAGTGGCTCTGTTGCAAACTCTGAAAATGAGGTTATAACTTTGTACTTATCAGTAGTGCTAACAACAAACACATGGAAGTGTTCATCGAAGCGAACAGTCTCAAGTAGCTCTAGCATGATCAAAAGAACTTTGTCCACATTAACAGTCCACAAACATGCACAAACTCAGGCAAGCTGTCATCTGGAAGATTAAGAACAAGGCTGCATCCTACTCGGTATGATCTGCCATACACAGTCACACAATTTGCACTGAAGGAATTAGTGCACTGCAGGTCATGTTGCGAGATGAACTCTTTAATACAGCAAGGCAGGTGCTCATACAGCACAGACCGACAACCACTTGTAACTGGCATGCTTTTGTCATCTCCAGAAATAAAATAAAAACACTGTCAGAACTGGTGTCGCATGGCAAGAGTGTGCGAAACGCGCTTCCAATTGTGAACTTTACGTAAATTATCTTTAAAGTATTGGTGTTTTGCCTCAAAACGCATCGCCCAGATGTCAACTAGTGGTCCAAATTTCTCAATACAAGACGGGTAATGAATGAGGTACTGCATCTTGCAAGTAAATGAAGACGATGGAAACAGTGTCCTGAACTCTAGACAAAAAAGGTGGATTTTTCGCTGCAAGTAAGCTATGCACGAGACTGGGATTTTGTGGCTCATGATGATGTCCACGATTCCTCGAAGAAGTAAGTAGAGTTGCCAGACTTCGCTCCCCGCTGGTACAAGATCACCCACAAAAAGAGAAAGGTGGCGAAATAGGGCAAAAACTTGCGATGCAGAACCCTTAATGATAGTTTTTCCATAAAGAAAATCCTTAGAAATTGCCTCTGGTTTGTTCCTTGCATCGCACGGATCGTAATTCCATTCATTGATCAATTTGTTCAGCTGTCCGAGTGAAAAACAACCTTGTGAAATTAACGATGAAATAATGTGCTTCAATGTGAATGGTATAACACCTTCATGCAAGTCATGCATTAAATCTGGTGGCAAATGTTGAGATGGGTCAAATCCCTGAAGTGCAAGCAGTGGGCTAGCGTCCTTGACACCGTACAGTGATGCAGTTGGTAGCCCTGCCTTCAACATGTTTAAATGGTGCTGGTGACCTTCTGGCGTTCGCATCACAAAATCAGTTTCTAAATGCTTATAGTTGACCTCGTGGCGCAGTGCCAGGCAGAATCTACATATTCTCCCTTGATTGAACGACGCCTTAAACCCACCAATTCTGTGGCTAGAAAGGTTATCACCAGTTAATATAAAAACAGACCCTTTCATTAGTCTTCCGTTTGCAACAATGCCATCGTTTTCTAATATGGCCAGATCATCCAGCAAAGGAGCAAGAACCTTGGTAAAGCCATATGTGCAAACGTGCTTGTCTTTCACTAGAAGCACCAAGTTAATGCCTGAAAGTGCTGAGCGATGCTGTACACCCAAGTTTAGCACAGAAAAGTACACAGCAGTTAACTTGTGCTTTCCTCGTTTGCTGCCTAGTGGGTTGAACACCTCGAATTCATCTGTGTACAACTGCAAGCGAATCTTGCTTTCATCACCAGCAAAGAAAGGATGCTTCTTTAAAGCACTACCATCAAACACTGAGCACATATGATCAGGTATCTTGACGTCACTGTTGAAGTCACCTGAAAGGTGAGGATGTTCCAGAATACACTTTAGCACATCACATAGTGGCACATACTCCATAGTGTCCTGCTTTCCATTAGACTCTCCGAGCATTACAGTTATCGGCTCAACAAGTGCGAAATGATTTTTCCAGTATGTGTAGCGACCACATTCAGTCATCAGCCCGCGTAACTGGTCTTTGTATGCTCCTCTTTGGCTGGACGACATTTCACCATTCAATTTGTCATCTTCCAAGACAGTTGTAACAAATGTGATGACGTAATTTGCTATTTCATTCAGTGTTGACTCTGGAAGACGTCTTACCTCCTTCCACTTTAAAACATGACGGAAAGATGCCTTGCATAGTCACTGGGAACATCAGCGGATTCACAAGGGGCACCTTCGTTGTGGATTTCTTCTTGTCCCTCCTGGGTACATAAGGTCCCTTCTGCTGCTCCCACACTGCTCTGAGCTGTTTCCACTAGCACATTTTCTTGAAGTTGCTGTTTCACTTCCAACGCTCCAGAGTGCTTGCGATACACATGTCTTTTGTATGAAACGAAGAACCTGAATGTCTGCATGCAACCTTCTAGGCCACACACCCAATTTTCTTCGTGGCCATGGGCTGAGTGCAGGTGCCTGAAGAGCAACTTCAGTGAGAACCTGTGGCAGCCACACCGTGGGCAGCGATAGTAGCGAATGCCTGGCATCTGAAAAAAAAGGCATGCCAGAATTACACCCAGTGTAACCCTTTGTTCTTATCTTGTAGGGAAACAAGCAAGACAATGTACATGTCTCTCCTTATAAAAAAAACACTGAGCAGCTATGACACCCTTCTTTAACAGTTAAATTGAAACAATTTTAATTACAATACGTTATTTCCAAAGACAAAATTATGTCATTAGACAAAATTTACAAGTAAGAAGTTTGTTTATGCAGAAATTTCTTCAAAATTATTCGTCTACTCTTATGTGCTGAGTGTGTGGGCGCGTACGTTTGATATTCATGCGCCTCTATCTTTTCCTCTTCCCCTTCCCTCAACGCCGAGTAGCTGGCTAGAGAAATTTACCTCAGGCCGACCTCTCTGCATTTCGTATAATTAAACTTCTCTCTATCTCTCTCTTTATACGTTTGGTATAAAAACACATATGTCAGTACTTACCTTTTTCACAATTCTCTTCAACCGAAGGCAGCCTGTGCATGTGAGCCTGTAGGGCCGGGATTCACTTTTTGCAATAGTGAGCACACGACGTACAAGATCTGCACGTACCAGCGATCTTACGAAAGCGCACAACAGGGAACAATTCCGTGCGTACAGCTACCGCTGCAGCTACCACCACTTCAGGCGCCGAGGGCCTAGGAGCTGGAACGTACATACAAGTCGTGGCGAGTAGACGCAGAGTGCCTTTGTCGCCGCAACGCGAAATCAGTAGTATACGTGGACGCGCTGGCGAAGTCGCGCTGCATCACGGTGCTCAACCATGTTAGCCACCCAAACGACGCACTTGGGTGGTGGCGCCATTTGCAAAGAGCTAGGCCGGATATTTACATCACGTGGTTTACGTATCCAACTTCCGTCTAACGTTCTGACTTTTGAGGAATCGCGGCAAATCATAATAGTATTGTTATTCTAGCCACCCTAGTACTGTCAGCTGCAAAAGTTTGCGCATATGCAATGCGTGATGCAGCGATACAAAACTGATTACTGCGCCATCTGCCGTCATACAGCGTGGTGTCGAGGCTCCCGGGCGTGGAAGTGCCGGGAGCTGTGTTACGGCATGCTGTGCGACGGCGGATGGCGCAGCACTCAGTTTTGCATCGCTCTGCCACGCATTGCATATCGCGCAAGTTCATGAAAGCCAACGCTACTAGATTACCTCTTTAAAGTAATCTAGTAAGGGTGATTAAAACGTCAGGAAGATGCCGATCGTGATAAAATTTCATTTTTGTTTTATTCTTTCGAAGTGAGCCCTATTAACATACTTTCGCCCGCCGTGGTTGCTCAGTGGCTATGGTACAGTGCCTAGAATATACTTACAAGTATATTCTAGGCACTGTAGCTATGGTGCTGGGCTGCTGAGCACGAGGTCGCGGGATCGAGTCCCGGCCACGGCGGCCGCACTTCGATGGGGGCGAAATGCGAAAGCAGCCATGTACTTAGATTTAGGTGCACGTTAAAGAACCCCAGGTGGTCCAAATTTCCGGAGGCCCCCACTACGGCGTGCCTCATAATCAGATCGTGGTTTAATTTGGCATGTAAAGCCCATAATGTAATTTTAATTAAAAAACATCTTCCTCTCCGTGAATTGAGCAATATGTCCTTATTGTTCCTTTTTGTTGCCGGGTGCAATTTTATCCCATTCAATGATGTCATTCCCCTTAGTGTGCATGATGCACGTGAGCAGGATACAGCAAGTCGTCCGAGGTGGACCACCTTGCGATCGAAAGGCGCTGACAGGGATGGACGTGCGGCTGAGTGTCAGTGCAGGCCATGCCAAAACGGTTACCCTAAAGCATGTGGCTTCAACATTGCCACCCGTGTCTCCAACATGCATGCAAGTGACACTCAAGGCGTTGGATTGCAAGGGGGTGTTACATTTCTTGCGTTTTTCACTGAAAATCGCATACGTACGATGCTCCATGGTGCTCGCCTGTTCTTACTAAAATTTTGCAGAAAGATCACGTTTCATGTTTCGGATCATTTGATGTAACGGTTTACACAGTGACGGTTTATTCCCCAGAAAAACAAACCGAAGTTGCCTTTATTGGGGGGAAAGCAAAGTGCCACCG